>NC_056544.1:30000-286554 GCF_910596095.1 Thunnus maccoyii
GTGACAATGTGCTGTCACAGTGTCACCTGACTAGAAATCTGTTGGAACAGCTGGATTTTTCTGGAAACAAGTGAACTTATTTTTGAAAACTGTGTAAATCTAAAGGCTTTTTAACATATTAAAAAATATATTTGTTAAAGCTTAATGTAGATGTAGCCAACCAGTGACAGACTGGGCCTTTTGAAATCACATTTGTATTCTGCTGTATTGTACTCGCTGTTAGTCAGGACAGATTGATGCTTGGATTTCTGAAACCTAAGTTGACACAATCACCAACAGGAGTTTCAGAGCAGCCCGGTTAAAGATGAAAAGTTCTCCATTCTCCAAGCTCCCTTCCTTTTCAGAGGGGACCTCAGTCTGTCCTTTTCAGACAGTTCATTCATCTGTAGTCGAGACACTAACCTCCAAAGGTGCTTTCAAACTACCCACTTCGGCAACATTTAACATGTTGACTGTTTGTCCACTTGCATCTGACACACAAGAAAAATGCTCTTGATTGTTTCAGAAGGTGTGTCCTAAAGAGCACATCAACCTTTCAAAAGCCATCTTACACTGCAGAGGAACAAAGATCACTTGTCACTTGTCAGGTTGTCATCAAGCTCCATGATGAGATTGTTGAACTGCTGGTGAGTATGTGCATGTGTGCCAATACAATGGACAATTTCTAGCAGGTGTAGGGATGTGGGCTGAATTGCGTTTTTTAAATGCCAAGGGCCAGATGCTATGCAAGCCCTGAAAGGCAAGCGAGAAAACCTTTTTTTTCTGGAGATCCATTTTCTAAGTCTGATCTTAATTCTTTTCTCTCTTGTGTTGAGGAGTTAAGGACAAGTGAAAAAAAAGGTTTTACCAGGATAATCTTTCTAAGTTCCATAAAAAATAATAATATATTATTTTTTTTTATCTGTGAAACAGGTAAAAAAAAAAAAAGTTTTGCCAGGCAAAAAAAAAAGTTTTGCCAGGATCATTTTTTAAAGTTTTTTTTCCACCTGTGAAAATAGGTGTTTTTTTTTTTTTTTTTTTTTTTTTTTTTGCCAGGATAATTTTTCTAAGTTCTTTTTTTTTCAGTAGTAGGTCATTTTTTTTCCTGTTCTCTGTTGTAATACTAATTTCGGCCACAAGAGGGCAATTTTTTTTCTTCATCATCTGTGAAAGTAGCAGGTGAAAAAATATTTTTTTTGTCAGGATTTTTCTAAGTGTTTGTTGTAATACTAATTTCGGCCACAAGGGGCCACAAGTGCACCACTCAATCAATCAATCTTTATTTATATAGCGCCATATCACAACAGAAGTCATCTCAAGGCACTTTTCACATAGAGCAGGTCAAGACCGTACTCTTTCATTTACAGAGACCCAACAATTCCCCCATGAGCAAGCACTTGGCGACAGCGGTAAGGAAAAACTCCCCTTTAACGGGTAGAAACTTCAAGCAGACCCCGGCTCTTGGTGGGCGGCCATCTGCTTTGACCGGTTGGGTTGAGAGAGAGAAAGAGAGAGGGAAAGGGGGAGGGGGGACAGAAGAAAAACAATCACAACAACAACAACAACAACAACAACAACAACAACAAGCACAAGCAGCAACAGCCAGGGAAGGATGCCATCAGGACTGTGAAGGACCGCGAAGGTTCGGCCCGGGGGTCAGGTTTTCCTGTGAGATGACAAAGCACAAAAAACTCCAGGGAAGAAGCAAAGTTAGTGACATGCATTGATGTTACATGAATGCATACAGATGGAGAGACTACCCCATCTACCACTACCCCATGTTTCTAAATAGGACAAAGCATTCATGTTTTCTTCCAGGTATTAATAGCTCTATACCCTCAAACACAAGGTACATAAATTGTGTATTAGCAAGTTATGTAACATTACTGTCGCTAATCTGCTGTTAGCATTAACTATACTGATGTTAGCCATTAGCCCGCTAGCTAGCGCACTAACAGCTGTTAACCCGCTAGCTAGCTAGCTAGCTAGCCATTAGCTATCAGGCTAATGGCTAATGTCAGTATAGCCAATGCTAACAGCAGATTACATAACTTGCTATTACACAATATATGTACCTTGTGTTTAGAGGATATAGAGCTATTAAAACTCAGCTACAACAACAAACACTTAGAAAAATCCTGACAAAAAAAACATTTTTTCATCTGCTACTTTCACAGATGATGAAAAAAAAAACAACTTTGCCCTCTTGTGGCCAAAATGAGTATTACAACAGAGAACGACAGAAAAAAAAATTCACTTGCTACTTTCACACAGGAAAGGAAAAAAAAAAACTTTAAAAAATGATCCTGGTGTTTACAGAAGGTAATTAAGATTAATTATGCAAAATGGTGTAATTCTTGTAACTTTGTGTAACATTAATCACATCATGTTTTTTGTAATATGTATATGTTTTAATTGTCATGCCCTTTGTAAAATGTTCACTTTGAGAAAATGTAGACTGTGATAATTAGTCGTGTAACTCAGATGTATTTATCACACCTGTGAGTGCTCAGCAGCTGTACTGAGCGAACCTGAAGAAGCTACAGGCAAAACACGTTGTTCGCTCTTAATAAAGTCATCACAGTGTGTGGTGGTTAAATTTGATTTTCACAAACAATGTTTTAGTGTTAGATTTTGTCTTTCACCGTATTTTTCATCTCCATCTTATCTTTATCCTCTGCTCGCTCTCGTAAACCATGTGTATGCTGGTCTGAAGTCTGCTTGAGGTGCACACTTTTTATAAAACTAGCAGTTTATGTGTGGAAGGTGTATGCATGGTTTTTGTGTGTGTGCATTATTCACACATCTGACCTCAGTGGATGGTGAGGTGAAAAGTTCAAAACTCATTAGTTCTTTTCAGCTTTACAAAGGCTTACAGAAACAACTCTAGATGGTGCTCCATCCATGCAGAATGATGTAAGCATTGCTCAATACCACAGCAACAAACTTTTGTTTACTTGCAAGGTATAGTATTCTTATGTTGTTGGTCCTCTATGATGCATACAGTTTTGTTCTTACATTTTGATTTATAAGAAGGTTAAAAAAAAAAAAGGCAACAAGATGTCACATACTGTATACGCAGGCACAGAGTCCCATGTGGCTTATGATCTATGGGTTGGTCACCCCTAGTGTGAATAATGTCAAAGACACACCAAAAACTGAAATGTCTGATGTCCTTTGAGACATTCATGCAGATTCTTGTTCAACTTGCAGAGATTCGTTTGGTCTGCCTTAATTATCTCTCCTTCATCAGTGGCCTGTCTTAAGCAATTATATGTGAGAAGAGGAGGAGTCCCCAGTTTGTCATTTTCTATCCCACTGCTCATTGTTGCTTATGTAATCTTCCAGAGGTCACGACTGTGCCAGCGTCATCTCTTTGTTTCATTTCATTTATTTCATTTTATCACAGTCAGTCTGACTGCAGTCCAACAACCTTCCACCCACACACTCATTCTTCTGACTCTCTCCCAATTCCACACAGCAATGGTATCATTACATTCATTCAGAACTACACTGTTTCAATGGAGATTCTCAACAGTGGGATCAATAGGATAATATTTTGAAAAACATATTTTGAGAGTCAGGTATTTGAGATTTTCACCAAGCACTAACATGAGGAAAACAGGACAGATTCAACAGCAGTGAAGACACTGAGTGTTTGATTCGTCTTCTAGATCACCTGTTAACAGTTGGTCAGGGTTCTCACTTAAAGTCACCCATTGATACAATTATATTTTTCTTCACAATACATGTAAGAAAAATCATTTACACCTGCAGCAGCAGTAACACCTCTTTATTTAGTCACCTGGGGATGTAATTAAGGAAACAGTTTGACATTTTGGGAAACACACTGATTTGCTATATTGCTGAGAGTGAGATGTGAAGATTAATGTCACTCTTATTACTGTATGATAAGTATGTAGCTGGAGCCAGTAGCCAGTTAGCTTAGCTTGGCATAAAGACTGGGACAGGGGGAAACAGCTAGCTTGGCTCTGTCCAAAGGTAACAAAATCCACTTACCAGCACCTCTAAAGCTCACTTATTAAAACATATATCTTGTTTGTTCAATCTGTACAAAATCCAAAGTGTAAGAATAACAATTTTGTGAGGGATTATAAGAACAAATATTTGTTGGCTGGAGGCAGTGACTTTGTGGAGTCTCTGCTGGTTGCCTGGCAACTGCGTTTTACACTTTTTTGTGTTGTGAAAGCAAAACGGACCAACCACTGAATTCAGTGACAATAGCTACTGTATGTGATTTTAGCATGAATTCAAAAACTAAACATCTAATCTATTAATCTTTAAATCTATCTGCTGAACATTGTAGCTGTTAAGGAAGTGATCTGTATAAGCAATCAACACACATCTGTTGGCATAATAATGCAGGTATTTTCCCTGATTAAACAGAAAGTTAAAAGCAGTTAAAACTGGTGTGCTGTCCTTCTGTTCTATGTTAGCGGCTTCCTCAATAAAAAGAGTCAAACATAGAGACCATGCAGTAACTACACACCATAAAAACTAATGCAGAGAACACACTGTTGTTCACTCAGCACCATTATTATAGAATTGACAAGCAGTGCATTCATCTTTCTAATACAAATGAGCCCTCTGGATTTGCAAAAATATAACATTTCTAAACAAGCTGTATGCCTACTACTTTATCTCTTAACTTTTATCTGGGGGTATAGGCTAAATGTGACACATGAACAACTTAAGTGCTTATCCATGTAATAGCAAGAAATATTAAATTCATTTGTGTTTTTTATTAGATATAGAAGATAGACATAGAAGATCTACATATATGTCTTGAAGGACAGTAAATGCACAGTTGCAGTATATATTACGATCAGGAAAAGAGATAATGCACATTTAATAAGTTTTATATGAAGAAATAATGGCAGAAAATTCAGTAAAGGGGACACACATCTCCCTGTCTCATCATTTCTTTCAGGATATTATAACAGTTATTTGGTGTGGCTGGTCAATATCTGTAACAGTAAACAGAACATCATCACACCACAAAACAAGTGTCAGCTGCACAGTCAGAGCAGCCTGAAGCTGACTTTTAAAATCAAATGTAATTACAGAAGAAAACATGTAAAATCACTTGATCCATGAACAGTCAAGCGATTGAGACTGACAGTGTGCCGACTTTGCGAGGACCATCTTCTCTGCTGCTTATATGAAAATGTGTTTCTCAGAGGATTTGGACAGTAGTCATACCTTACTTTAAAGTCCAACTGACATCACATTTAATCCTTATTTGCAGTCAAAAATAATGTCAACCTTTTTCTTTGTTCAAATGTATTGTGTGTTCATGTTTGTTAATTAGATAAGAAGGAGACTTTAGCAGGACAGATGATGTGAGTTGTTGTTCAGAGGCTGTGGCTGTGTGGCAGGATGCTATCAGGTTCAGTGTGACCATCTGCTCCACCTATGACAACACTGACATTGCTACTTTATGCAAAGATTTGGTTAGCAGTATGGAAACAAGGTCTCCATCTACATAGACAGTATTCTGTTGAATTAATTCAAAACTAGAGGGTGCCACCATGAAACAAAACAATACTAAATATGCATTTCTCCCTTTTGATGTCAGATTTTTTTAACAGAGGATAAGTTATTCACAGAGCAGATATGTTGCTGTAGCAGACGAAAAAAGCAATTTAACTTCAGTTGGACTTATCATTCGCACAATTCTGACAGGACAGGACCCAGTGCATATATATCCTCTCATTATTTCAATTTCCAAAGTAAACACATTTATTGCATTGATGTAAAGATTGATTTGAACCTTTGATTTGATGGTAATATTTCTGAGAACAGAAATGGGAACTAATACATTCCAACACTGAGATTTGAAATGACATAAGCCCCTCTCTTTATTACAAAGATACAGAGATACAAGATGCTTTGCTTCACATTGTCTCTTCAGCAGTAATAGTCTATGCCAGAATCAGACTGATTCTTGAGTGTCCTATTACAGCCCAGCTGGAAGAGGGGAGAGATTTTCATAAATGAGATTTGATTGTCTTCCACCTGAGCAGCACTGTGAGATGTGAGGAAATAAAACAAAGCTGAAAACATTGGCCAGCTGATTTGCAGACTTACAAAGTGTCTGGTGCAAACTGACTGCTGTTTTTCTACCAGTTGCCTGTTGTCCTTGGTTCTGTCTCCCTGCTGACAACATCTGCAGCAAAATGTAGCATGTGGCAGGATTTGTTATCTCTGCATGTGACAATAATGTCACAGACCCTGGGTGCTTTCCATTTAGCTAATTATGCTTCCTTTCGTCATCGCTTCTCTATCCTCCAGTCTGTGACCCATAAATCGATCATGGGTTGCCACCACCGAGGATTCTCCAGTCACTTAAATAGGCAAGAATTGAGGGTAGAGTGTACAGAAACACATCATCAGTGAAGTGTAACCTTTGGTCATCATGTCTTTCACATCAGAAATTCACCCTGCTCAGGAAAACTAGTCATCGCTGTGATGCCCACCAGCATAAATGTTCTGTACAGCAAGCAGGCAGCAGAGCTTCATCATCCTACCTCTATGGCTACACAGCAAGCTCTCTATCCTTGCCTCTGACACCAGCTCCTGATGTATGGCCTTTTTCTTGCATGTACCTCTTCAATACAAACTTCCCAAACTGAGAAAAGGTCACCTCATTCAGTTGCTGTAGTGAGGAGGCCTGTTGACATCATGGACTGTGGGTGAGGCTGCTCATTTGCTAAAAGCAATGTGCTTCCTCAATGGGTGGCGGTGATTGTTGTTGTTGATGGCTGATGGGATGTGCTCTGCCACTTCATCAGGTGTGTGGGGGTTTGACAGGTGTGGAAGCATGTCATACGCAGCCAGGATCATGAACTTGTCCAGTTCAGTGTCCACTTTCTTTGGTTAGTTGGTCCACCTCTTGGATGGATTGCAGTGAAATTTTGTATAGACATTCATTCATTGTCCCATGACAGTGTATCCAGTGGTCCAAGTTGATCCCTGTCTTTTCTTCTAGCACCACCAGCAGGTTAGCATTTCCATTAAAGTATCTATCTGCTAGACAGATTGGCACGGAATTTGGTACAGACAGTCACAGTCTCCAAATGATTTATCCTAATGATTTTGGTGATTCCTTGAATTCTCCTCTAAAAGCATGAGGAGGTTGACATTTTTGGGTCAAAGTGGAATGTCTGGGGGAAAAAAACTGGATGGATGACCATGCAGTTTGGTACAAACATTGATGTTCCCCATGTGATGAATTGTTATAACTTTGGATAATCAGGTAAAAATTTCAATTTGTCTAATACTTAACTTACATAAATAATACACATTTATGACCAAACACCAGCAAAACTATTCCCATCAGTCTCACCTGTACTTTATGTTGAATGGTAAACAGAAAGTAGATATGCCTGAGCAGCAGGTCCAACAGCTTAGAGAGGGGTACTTGGAGGGTGGAACTGGTGTTCACAGTGTTAAAAACGAGGTAAATCAGTTAAACACTGAAAGAGTGGTTGCTTACATGTGGCAATTAAGTTCCAAATCAAATTTACAAAATTCTGTTTGGGTGTCCTGGTGGTCAAAACTGAAGCAGCAGGGGTCAACATATCTTGACTTTTATTCCCTAGTCTGAGTTAAACTTCAAAACCACTGGCTCCTACATTTCCCATAATGCAATTTGCCTGGTGACCACACACTTCTTTCAAACTCCACATAAGGCTAGTTTTCTGTCATCTGCTCAATGAGTCCTCCTTCTCACATAATCAAATTAAGCACAGGGTGTTGGACTGTCAAGTAAAGTCAAGTGACCTCATCACACATACAAAAGGGCAAAAAAAGATTACAGCTGGAAGTTTAAAAGTGGTAAATTAGGCACGCTCATCCTTAACACACAAACACATGAGTCCTGGATTCAGGTTGCCAGGCAACAAACAGTAATGCCATTTTTTCTCATTTTAGACCCGTTGCTTGGTGCAGGTCTCTGTCATTCTCTTCTGCTGGTTCTAGTTTTCTCTCTTTATGCCAGACCTCCATCCAGGCTGACTGAGTGTCAACTTCAATCAAATGTCCTCAGTTTTTCCATGTAGTCTGTGGTGATTATATGGCATGTTTTTGGTAAGAGAGCATTTTAGAAAGTTTATTTCATTTATTTCATTTTTTTCAACTTCACTTAGCACAAGTACAAGCACTTAGCTGACACTAAGTAATGCAACACTTTACGTAAGGGGACACAGATGGTAATTAATGGTAAGGAAATCACACAGTCATGATGTATTCCTTTTAACTAGGATGATTCACAGCTTGAGGGGGCACAAAATAGTGACTAATATGCTCCTAATAAGGAAGTAATAAGTAGTTATTGGTTATAGGTCATTTAGCAGCTTGATTCAGAGTCAACACGATTCATTAGGAAAGTGTTCTATATGCAGATATCTGGAAACGCTGATTCACTAACATAGCATTTAGCCATCAGTCCTGAGGTATCAACCATTGCATGGGTTTTATTGAGATACTGTTAATGTATTATCAGTTATAAACATTTGCTTTCATATGGTAAACATGTCTAACAAGGAGTTTGTCAAAAATCATTTTATGAAAATCCATGTTAAGTGACTTAAATCCATTTTAAGGTGTGTGTATGTGTGTGCACAAGTTACTGTGACATTGTGACCAATGTTCAACTTTGTACAAAATGATTGTGTGGACACACTGAGGATTTTGTCCTCCATCACTTACATTGAAAGCACATTTAAAGGGGATCTCTTAATGTCCAGTTTGAACAGGAGGAATGATTACAGTGAGGAAAACCTCTTTCACTGTTCATATGGACACCTGACTGTTGTTTCAAGACAGACTTGAAAAATTGTGAATCTGTGCTTTAACAGTGCAGAGAAGACTGGAGAAGGAGTTCATTTTCTGCATCTCTGAATTCTTGCAGTTATTTCACTCTATTCTCTGATTCTACCAGGTCTTGGGTAAAAAATCTCAAGCACAGCAGAAATTATTAGAGAGGGTGAGGATACAAGATTAGGAAATTAATGCTGTGAATAAATTACAGAGTAGTGTGTAAAATTCTTAGTTAGTTGCATTCTAGGATTACCACTTTACATAATGCACAAGTCCTCAAAATGAAATGACTAAATATGTGCTTTTTCATTGCTTTAACAAATGATCTGTATGACTTTACACCCTTATTTGCAGGAGTACATTAACAGTGTATTTTAAGACTTTTACAAATGACTGTTACAACAATTATTCATGCAGGACAACAGTAAGATCTGATGTGCTACGGTAAGCATATTGTATCATTTCCAGTTGCCGACTGTGTCTACTGATAGCATTGTTGCTGCTCTCAACTCAGTTGATTTTCCTTTATATATCACATTACTGTGAATTAATACCTGCTGTATATTTAAACTTTCGCTAGTTCTACACAAGCACTCTCAGCACTTTTCTCTTAGTGACTTTTCTCACCAATCGCACAAGTTGTTAGTTACTTTAGCTCTACAGCTAGCATTAGCAGCTAACTTAAACTAAGCAGTTAGTGATGGCTTCTCTCTCTCCCTCTCGTTCTCCTGCTCTCTCTTGCTTGGTGTGTCAAATGTTTAGTTATTCTTCTGACTCCTTTAGTGATAGTGGTACGTGTAATAAGTGTAGTTTGCAGTACTGGTGGCAAGGCTTAGTAAATTGGAAGAGCGGCTCCGCACCATGGAAAAACAATCAGCAGCTAATGTAGTTAGCCAGCCCCCAGTAGCCGGTGCAGGCCGACCTAGCGTAGCTCCCACTCCCCCGGTAGCTCCCCAGCAGCCGAGAAGCCAGGGTGGCTGGGTGACTGTCCGAAGGAAGCATAGCCCTAAGCAGAAGCCCACGGTTCACCACCAACCAGTTCATGTTTCTAACAGGTTCTCCCCACTCAGTGACACACCCACTGAGAAACAAACTCTGATTATTGGCAGCTCCATAGTCAGAAACGTGAAGTTAGCGACACCAGCAGCCATAGTTAAATGTATTCCTGGGGCCAGAGCGGGTGACATTGAGTCAAATTTAAAACTGCTGGCTTAGAATAAACGTAAATATGGTACGATTGTCATCCATGTTGGTGGCAACGACTCCCGATTACGCCAATCGGAGGTCACCAAAATTAATGTTGAGTCGGTGTGTACATTTGCAAAAACAATGTCGGACTCCGTAATTTTCTCTGGACCGCTGCCTAATCTGACCAGTGATGACATGTATAGCCGCATGTCACAATTCAACCACTGGCCGTCGAGGTGGTGTCCAGCAAACGATGTGGGCTTCATAGATAATTGACAGACTTTCTGGGGAAGACCTGGTCTGATTAGAAGAGATGGCATACATCCCACTTTGGATGGAGCTGCTCTCATATCTAAAAATATGGCTGAGTTTATTAGTAGACCAAAACCATGACAACCCAGAGTTGACACCAGGAAGCAGAGCTGCAGTCCTACACGCTTCTCTGCGCTTCCATTAGAGCAGTTACCCACCCAAAACCACAAAGAGACTGTGTCTGTCCCCCGACCACTTAAATCAATTAAATCCAAAGTAAAAAAAAGAGGAGTCATCCATAAAAATCTAGTAAAAATTAAAACCACTACTGCAATAGTACAACAAAATAAGATAATTAAATGTGGACTCTTGAACATTAGATCTCTATCATCTAAAGCTGTATTAGTAAACAATTTAATTTCAGATCATCATATTGATTTATTTTGTCTTACTGAAACCTGGTTGTGTCATGAAGAATATGTCAGCCTAAATGAGTCCACTCCCCCCAGTCATATTGATACTCATATTCCTCGAGACACTGGCCGAGGAGGAGGAGTTGCAGCCATTTTCAACTCAAGCCTAATCATCAACCCTAGACCTAAATTTAATTATAACTCATTCGAAAGCCTTGTTCTTGGTCTCTCTCAGCCAACCTGGAAAACTTTACTGCCAGTTCTATTTGTTCCTATCTGAATTCTCAGAGTTTTTGTCGTATTTAGTCCTTAGTACAGATAAAGTAATTATAGTAGGTGATTTTAATATTCATGTAGACGTCGATAATGACAGTCCCAGTACTGCATTTATCTCATTATTAGACTCAATTGGCTTCTCTCAGTGTGTAAATAATCCCACTCACTGTCTTAACCACACCCTAGACCTTGTTCTGACTTATGGGATTGAAATTGAATTTTTAATAATTTTTCCACAAATCCTATTCTATCAGATCATTTTTTAATAACTTTTGAATTCCTATTACTGGATTACACACCATAAGACAAAAATGTCCTCACTAGATGTCTCTCTGATAGTGTTGTAGATAAATTTAAGGAAGCAATTCCATCAGTACTGAATTCACTGCCATGTCTCAATACTACAGAGGACTCTTATGTTAACTTTAGTCCCTCCCAAATTGATAATCTTGTTGATAGTGCTGCAGGCTCATTAAGAAAAACACTCAACTCCATCGCCCCCTTAAAAAGGAAGATAATAAAACATAAGAGGTTATCTCCTTGGTATAACTCTCAAACCCGCAAATTAAAGCAAACATCGCGAAAATTGGAAAGGATTTGGCGTTCCACCAAAGTAGAAGAATCTTGCTTAGTCTGGCAAGATAGTCTTAAAACATATAGGAAGGCCCTCTGTAATGCCAGAGCCGCCTATTATTCAGCATTTATAGAAGAGAATAAAAACCTAGGTTCCTTTTCAGCACTTTGGACAGGCTGACAGAGTCATAACTCTATTGATCCATGTATTCCTATAGCTCTCAGTAGTAATGACTTTATGAGCTTCTTTAATGATAAAATTCCAACTATTAGAGACAAAATTAACCACCTCCTGCCCTCAACAAGCATCGTTCTCTCCCCAAACACAGGCACCTTAGAAACAGCTGTAAATCCTGACATATATTTGGACTGTTTTTCTTCAGTCGACTTTCCTGAACTAACTTCAATGATTTGTTCAGCTAAACCATCAACCTGTCTCTTAGACCCCATCCCAACTAGGTTGCTTAAGGAAGCCTTACCCTTAGTTAGCACTTTTTTACTAGATACGATCAATCTGTCTTTAGTAACAGGCTATGCACCACAGTCCTTTAAAGTAGCTGTAATTAAACCTCTTCTTAAGAAGCCTACTCTTGATTCAGGTGTTTTAGCCAATTATAGACCTATATCTAACCTTCCGTTTCTCTCTAAGATTCTTGAGAAAGCAGTCTCTAATCAGTTATGTGACTTTCTACATAACAATAGTTTATTTGAGGATTTTCAGTCAGGATTAAGAGCGCATCATAGCACAGAGACAGCACTGGTGAAAGTCACAAATGACCTCCTTACTGCATTGGACAAAGGATTTGTCTCTATACTTGTCCTGTTAGATCTTAGTGCCGCATTCGACACAATCGACCATCAAATCCTTTTGCAGAGACTGGAACATTTAATTGGCATTAAAGGAACTGCATTAAGCTGGTTTAAGTCCTATTTATCAGACCGATTTCAGTTTGTACATGTTAATGATGAATCCTCCATGAAGGCAAGGGTTAGACAACAGAGTTCCACACGGTTCTGTACTTGGACAAATTCTATTCACCTTGTATATGCCTTATTTAGGTAATATTATTAGGAAACACTCCATAAATTGCAGATGATACCCAATTATATTTATCAATGAAGCCAGATGAAACCAATCAGTTAAACAAACTCCAAGCATGCCTTAAGGACAGAAAGACCTGGATGACCTGCAATTTTCTACTACTAAATTCAGATAAAACTGAAGTTATTGTGCTTGGCCCTAAACACCTTAGAAACACATTATCTAATGATATAGCTACTCTGGACGGCATTACCCTGGCCTCCAACACCACCGTAAGGAATCTGGGACTTCTTTTTGATCAGGATATGTCCTTCAACTCCCACATAAAACAAATTTCAAGGACTGCCTTTTTTAACTTACATAGTATCGCAAAAATCAGGCACATCCTGTCCCTAAAAGATGCAGAAAAAACTAGTTCACGCATTTGTTACTTCTAGGCTGGATTATTGCAATTCCTTATTATCAGGCTGCCCTAACAAGTCTCTAAAGACTCTCTAGCTGGTCCAGAATGCAGCTGCATGTGTACTGACTAAAACTAGAAAAAGAGATCACATTTCTCCCATTTTAGCTTTGCAACATTGGCTTCCTGTAAAATCTAGAATAGAATTTAAAATCCTTCTCCTAACTTACAAAGCCCTTAATGGTCAGGCACCATCATATCTTGAAGAGCTCATAATACTGTATTATCCCACTAGAACACAGCACTCCCAGAATGCAGGCTTATTGGTGGTTCCTACAGTCTTTAAAAGTAGAATGGGAGGCAGAGCCTTCAGCTATCAAGCTCCTCTCCTATGGAACCATCTACCAGATTCGGTCCGGGGTGCAGACACCCTCTCTATGTTTAAGAGTAGGCTTAAAACTTTCCTTTTTGATAAAGCTTATAGTTAGGGCCGACCAGGCTCGCCTTGGATCAGCCCTTAGTTATGCTGCTATAGGCCTAGACTGCTGGGGGACTTCCCATGATGCACTGAGCTCCTCTCTCCTCCTCCTCCTCTCCATCTGTATGCATTCATGTAACATCAATGCATGTCAATAACTTTGCTTCTTCCCCCGAGTTCTTTGTGCTTTCTCATCTCACAGGAAACCCTAGGTTCTGGGCTGAGCCTTCGCGGTCCCTCATAGTCCTGATGGCATCCTTCCCTGGCTATTGATGCTTATACTTATTGTTATGATCTTTGTTCTTCTGTCCCCCCTCCTCCTTTCCCTTTCTTTTTCTCTCTCTCAACCCAACTGGTCAAAACAGATGGCCGCCCACCAAGAGCTGGGTTCTGCTTGAGGTTTCTACCCGTTAAAGGGGAGTTTTTCCTTACCGCTGTCGCCAAGTGCTTGCTCATGGGGGAATTGTTGGGTCTCTGTAAATGAAAGAGTACTGTCTTGACCTGCTCTATGTGAAAAGTGCCTTGAGATGACTTTTGTTGTGATATGGCACTAAATAAATAAAAATTGATTGATTGATTGAGTATGATTTGAATGAACAGTATGATATGAATTTTCTAAACTGACACCTCTATGGTTAAGGTTTGGTTAAGTTTAGGCACAAAAACTACTTGGTTAAAGTTAGGGAAAGATCAAATCTGCATCAAAAACGTAGAAACCATCTCTGTTCTCTACCACACATACACATACACACACTTCCTCTGCCATCCATTATACTGTAACGCAGCTTTGAAGAGCTGATATCAAAGTGCTGTTAGGAAAATTAAATCCACCAACCCCAAATGTGTGTTTCTGTCTTGATGTAGGTGAACCTAATTAAATGTGCTAGCATCAGGTGTGTGTATGTGTGTACATAGATGCTTATGTGTGTACTTTTTTAATTAAGTCAGTTGACACCCCCGGGATAGTGTTATTACAGAGGTGACAGAGACCTCCTGGACAGTGACTAAACACACAACGTTTTCATTTATCTGCTCATGCAGCTCGTATGTGTGCATTCATTCACCTTGTGTGTGTGTGTGTGTGTGTGTGTGTGTGTGTGTGTGTGTGTGTGTGTGTGTGTGTGTGTTAATAGCTTCAGGTGTCACAGCATATCGGTCTGTCGTTTTATTAGACCCTGACTCTAACGAGTAATTAACTTCCCGCCGAGAACATGTTTGTTCCTCTGTTGATATCATAAAGAGAGATATTAGCACACTGCAGGTCAGAATTTACTTTTCCATACCAGAGGCAAGGGGAACAGTGTGTGTGTGTGTGTGTGTTTGTGTGTGTGTGTGCATTGCACTATAAATCCATCTAATGTCTCTACTGTAATTTGTATGCAAATATGTGACACTTTTGAAGCAAATTATCTTCATTTCATGTTTCTTGAAGGAATTAATGTGTGTGTCTAGGATAAGTCTCCATAAAATTCAGTCAAAGTAATGTCCTCTGAAATGATGGAAACACAACTGTTTGTGCGTGTGTGTGTGTGTGTGTGTGTGTGTGTGTGTGTGTGTGTGTGTGTGTGTGTGTGTGTGTGTGTGTAGTGCACAGGGGGTTTCCATGCTATCAGGGCCAAAGACAGACCAGGGGTTTACCATCAGGTCAGCAGGTTAAATACAACCTATAGTCACCATACTCACACCATCATGGATTTTACAGGCTTTATTGTGCTTCCACACAGGTCATGAGGATTCACTGAATGGTCTGAGCATGAAAATGATGTGAATTAGGTCAGTTTGTTCCATTCAGTTCATGGCCAGTTGAGTTGTGCTCAGTTCAACCCTATAAGACATCCTAAAAACATGCATTTAGATTCTTATGAGAATATCCGTCACACATCTATATTGAACATTAATTACACATATAAAAAAATAAAAATAAAAACTTCAGTAAATTGCCTTCATCAGTGATCTTCACAGTCACAAGATCACAACCCAACTGAACACCTATGGGAGATTTTAGAGTGATGTGTCAGACAACTCTCTCCATTACCATCATCAAATCATGAAATGAGGGAATATCTTCAGGAAGAATGCTGTTCATCCCTCTAGTAGAGTTGGACTATTTCTGACAGGAAGCACTGAAGCTGGAACAACACCTTATTAACACACTGCATGTTGGCTTCCCTTTCCATTTGATGTCCATCTTTACCAGGGAATTTTTTTTAAATCATTTAATTAATAATCAGTTCAGGAGTTCTTCAAGACTTTTGTTCTTAGAAAACAAAAGTGACATTTAGACTCAAGATAATGAATGCACAGTTAACCAAAATATTATCTCCATTGGTGTTGGGACAATTTACTGCTTTACTGCTTATTATCTATTCAGAGGCTTGTTTGAAATGACTTTTACAGAGAATTTAGGAATGTGAAAATGTATGTAAATGCATGTGTGTGGTGTGTCCACACACATGCATTTTAGTGTAAGAAAATAACTGTGTAATATACAGTACCAGTCAAAAGTCCTGACACACTTTCTCATTCAAGTGAATGGGAAGGTGTGTCCAAACATTTACTGTATATATATATATATATATATATATATATATATGTGTGTGTGTGTGTGTGTGTGTGTGTGTGTGTGTGTGTGTGCTGCAGGCCTGTGCTCTCACAATTAGTCTTGCCATCTGTGTGTCAGAGGGTGGCAGCCATCTGTCTTGTCCCTGCCTCCAGCTATTAAACTATAAAGCAGAGTGATCTGCTCACACTCAGTGTGCTACATCACTGTGGAGGACTGACTCAATGTCACTGCACAGTTAAGTCATTAAGTTACAAAGTCAGAAAAACACTCACTGAAGACCTGCATTACCACCAAGACCTCAAAATTAAATAACCACATACGTTGTTTGACCATGTGACTTAAGAGCAACACACAGGAGTGTTTTCTAATCTGGCGCTCCTATCAACAGTAATCAGCAGGACAACATCACTTGTCTGAGCTTTCCAAAAGCATTACACATCACTGTTAAAAAAAATAATGATGTTTCAGTGTGTGACAATGCTGTGCTGGTTGGGTTTAAGCACAAAAACCATTTGGTTAGGTTTAGAGAAAGATCATGGTTTGGGTAAAAATGATCACTTTGTTAATGTTAGAGAAACGTGGTGTGTGTTAAAGTTACTACTTCCTTTAAGTTAGGCCACCTTCATTGTCATGGCTACAAAAATAACCACAGGATTAGGTTAGGGGATGATCGTAGTTATGTTTGCTAAAAAACTGTCCTGACTCGCAAAATGTGTTGGAAATGTGACAGTCATTGTTGGAAACAGGAAATGAAAGTAGTCTCCTGGGGGAAAGTCCACTTTTAATTGGTTAATGCCTCCACCCACCTCCCGCCCCCCTTCCTCTGAATGAGGACATTTGTCAACATATACAATATATATACATACAGTTCTGTGAAAACGTTTTAGGGACTTTAGATGTTTAGATTATATCAGAGATTAGATTATATTATATAGAGAAATTTCATAACAAGGTTAAATTTAAATCCTTGTTTTTGAGAATTTAAAATTTCATTCATGTATCTGATGACTGATGAAAGAACTTGACAATTGTTTTAAATTATAATTTTGTTAATTTCATTTCCTCATCTAAATGGAAATCAAATTAATAACTGTTTAAAAATTATATATAATGAATAAACATATTAGAATGAACTACTGATAAAGCCTATAATCCCTCCAGTGGACTGGACATAATGATGTTTAGCACTGAAGCAGCATAACTACAAATCAAACCTCTGTGACAGTCAGAATCTTCAAAAATAATTGGTTAACTCTGCAAAACAAGAAAAGGAAGAATGTTCTTAGTTTAAGATGGCAAATTTCTTTTAGAAATGACAGATTATGCTAATTGCTAGAATGAGGCTTTGAAATTAGAGTCATCACCTCTAAAAGCAAACAAGTGTTTGTTAATGATCACTTTGTGCATACAGTGTGGTGAGTCTGCCTTGCTGCCAATTTGTCAATTGACAATGAAAGGACTGAAAGCAGCACATTACGTGTAACGTTTTCATAGGGATTGTCTTGTTTTTCTTGTGTCCTTAGAATAATTTGAAAATTGCTATAATTACATAAAGATTCCACATATTGACAGCATGGTGTCTGATGTTCTGCATGTGCAAATAAATTAACAAATAAAGTTACAGACATCACATGTAGTATGTGGTACATGACTGATAAAAAATAGCAAAAAAGCAGTTATTAGCACCAACAAATGAACCAGGAACATTCATGTGTCCTTGCTATCTTTGCAGATACTTAGTTATAATCCTTACATTTTTCATTTAATATAACCCATTTATTGTGTGTGTATGTGTGTGTGTGTTTGTGTAGGGATCACGTACCATTTTATGTAGGGCATTTCGATTAAATTTGGCTATCAGAAATAATTAATAATTATATTAAATAATATGATTTAATTGACAGTAAATCACCCCAGGAGTCACAGGGAAATGATAGCCAATTCACTGATTCAGTCTCGTAAAATATAGTCAACTATCAATTTGGAACTCAATAATAATAATAATAATAATTATTATAATTGTAATAATAATGATTAACTTATAACTATAACCAAAATTACCATATCAATAGCTAGAAAAGGTTGAAGTATTTGAAATTCTTTGCAGAGCAGAAGTTGTCATTACATGGCATTACATGGCATTACAACATTAAATAGAAAAGCATTTATTTAAAAAGTAACAAGTAAAAACACACAATATGTAGTCTAACTAATGAGGTGTGTGTGTGTGTGTGTGTGTGTGTGTGTGTGAATTGCAGGCAAAACAAAATGGTTGACTGGATTCAAAATGGCGACTGAGGCTACATGACTGAGAACCATTGTTGTATAATAAGAGCTGGATAGGGCTCCACCACTCAGCCTTGCAGCCAGTTTTTCAGAAGATGATGTCTGTAAATTATTTTATTTTAATGATTTATTATTTATTTATGTATTATTTAATTTGCCCTGAGATGACTTTTGTTGTGATTTGGTGCTATATAAATAAAAGTTGATTGATTGATATTCTTATTTAATTATTCTAATTGACATTGTGGGTGTATGTGATGTGCTGGTGTGTAGCTTTATATTTTGTATGGTGTGTCCTGTGCGTTTTTTTTGCTTTGTACTGTTTGTTGTTGTGCTGTCGTATGTTTTGATTGTGGGGGACTATGGATGCAAATTAACTTTGAGCTAACTCCAGTGCAGTGCATCTTTAATGTTTAAAACCGCACACTGTCCCAATCAATAAATCAAATCTACTGTTGACAGGACGTCTCAAACTGCAAACATCAATTATGACTCTTTCTATTATGAATTTTTGATTCACAGAGATTTATATTTGTAAAACTTTCCTAGAGCCAAGAAAAGTGATTTAAAAATCCATGACATCATCACATTGTAATGTCCATGGGTTTCTATAGGGTTAGGGTTGAATGGGCACCATTTTTAGTCTGGTATCCATATCCCTACATCCATGCCAGTGGCGGCTGGTGACTCAAAAAACTGGGAAGGACAGGAAGAAAACCAACATGGAATCGTACAACAAACCGCATCATACTATATCATTGTCCCCCACCCCATGAAATCAGGGGGGTGGGTATGATCTAAGTAACTTTAAGAACACTAATTGCTTTGCATGGCCGTCAGTATAATTCAGACTAAAATTAAACTGAAAATGGGTATTAAAAGAAAATATTTGCATATTTGGGTGATGTGATATTATTATAAAATGTTTATCACATACTGAGACAACCTGTGTTATTTAAATTACCAAAGTATCCTAAATACCCAAAACAGACAATAATGAGATAAAATAATAATAAACAACCATCACTTATAAGTTGATTTGATTTATTGATTGTGACAGTGTGCAGTTTTAAACATTAAAGATGCACTGCACCAGAGTTAGCTCGAAGCTAATTTGCATCCGTAGTCCCCCACAATCAAAACATACAACAGTACAACAACAAACAAAAAAACCAAACAAAATAAATAAAACAAAACAAAAAAACACAGAACACATCATACAAAACACAAAATACAAAGCTACACACAACAACACATTACATACACCCACAATGTCAATCAGACACTAACAATGCAAACTAGACTCAGTGGTCACACAGCTGATTGGTCTTTAGTAATGTTTTTAGTTTTGCCTTGAATGTATTGATAGAACTACAGTTCTTCATATCATCAAGTAGGGCATTCCACTGACTTGTGGCTTTCACAGAGAAAGCTGACTGCCCAAATGCAGTGCGATGAAATGGTATAGTACAATCTTGTATAGAGGATATTCTGGAAGATCTAATAGAACTTACTGAGCGAGTGTACACAAAGTCACATAGTGGAGGAGGGGCCAAACCATTTAAAATTTTATAAACTAGGCACACATTTGAGAGTAATCTAAAATTGTCAAAGCTCAGTAAATTGTATTTCTCCAGTACCCTACAGTGATGGAAATGCATTGGCTTTTTGTCCAGAGTTTTTAGAGTGTGTTTGTATAAGGACTCAAGTACTTTATGGTTTTAAGCATTTTTTAACATGTTTCTTAAATTTCAAATTTGGATCCAGTGTCACACCAAGATCAGATCAGAATCAGTAACTATGTCAATTTTTTCACCTTTGATGAAAATATCAGCATTAGGAGGTTGTACCATAGTTTTAGAGAAAAACACACCTTTTGTCTTGTTTACATTTAGACTCAGACATGATTGATCAAGCCAATGTGTAATCCTTTCCAATGCAATTATTAGCTTAGCAGCAGCTAACTCAGCTGTTTTTGCATGTGTGTACACAACGGTGTCATCTGCATACATTTGTAGTTCTACATCATGACACTGTTGAGGGAGATCATTAATATATGGGCTAAATAATAGGGGACCTAACACTGACCCTTGTGGAACACCCATTGTGCACTTCATGTTACTGGACAGTGTGTCACTAACTTTAACACATTGTATCCTATCAGATAAATATGAAGACATCCATGCCAGTGATTGACTGTATCAAATGCTTTACGCAGATCTAAAAATACAGCACCTCTTCTGTCAAGTCTAAAGCCAAATTGCATACAATGTAGACCAAAATTGCTTGTATTAAGAAATGTTGTCAGTTGCTTAATGACAACTTTCTCAGCAATCTTTGAGAGTACTGGCAGTATTTATTAGTCTGTAGTTACTGGCTTCAAGGTGCACTGTAAAAAAAAAGAAAATCGTAAAAAAATGGTAAAAAGTCTGGCAGTAAAAAACTTTTAGTTATTTGACAGAGACTTATTTTAAAAATACAGATAATTACTTTGGACATTGTCTGCATTTTTACAGTCCAACCATTGTAAAATAAAAATAAAATCTCATTTTAAAACATTGCTAGAATGTTAAACGAATGGATAAATCTGCATAAAAAATGAAAAAGACTGCAGAAATACTTTAAAATGACCTAATTTAAATGAAGAATCCTGTTTTCATACAGTAATCTTTGGTAAATTCATAGAATTATTCAATCCATCCACAAGAACTCCCCCTCAAAATACAGATTTCTGGTCTTTAACAGTCATTAATGGTATCTTGAGAGCTTTAGGCTTTTATTTTATGTGATTATCCAATCTATTTACAGTAAATCCCTGGTAAATGTTGGTTTTACACTTTACAAAAAAATAAGATCGTGTGATAATAGTTTCAAAAAGGATAATTTCAATAATCATTACTTTATATAAACATTATTTGACAGTAATTACAAGCAACTCTCCAGTATATTTACAGGTTTTCCCATGAATGTATGGGGTATACATTATATAAACACTTTTTGACAGTTATTAAAATCAACTATCCAATATATTTATAGGCTTTTCCCATTAATGTATTAGGTTTAGTTTCTATAAACATTATTTGATAGTATTTAAAAGCAACTATCCAATATATCTACATACATTTCCCCATTAATGTATGAGGTTAACTTTATATAAACATTATTTGACAGTAATTACAAGCAGCTCTCCAATATATTTACAGGCTTTCCCCATAAATGTATGGGGTTTACTTCAAATGAACATTATTTGACAGTAATTGCAAGCATCTCCCCAATATATCTACAGACATTTCACATTAATGTATGGGGTTTTGAATGTACAAAAACCAGAAGGTGTATGTAAAAGTATCATTATATCAGCTTCTTTTACACTGAATCATTATATACATTTTTCTACTGCCATTTTACAGTCCATTCAATGCAGATCCCCATTTGAGGTGTATGAGGTTAAAATTACCTTTCACTACTTGCTTTACAAAGTAATTCACTATTTTTTTACAGTGTTATCCTTAAAGTTTCTGAATTAATGAACCATTAAACAGCCATATTGAATTATAATGTGGGTCTGAAGCTGATCAACCCAATAAGAACTCAAACAGAATACTTTACTATAATTTTTTTTTTCTCATTCAGATTATTTCAACAGACATCAATGGAAGCAAAAACAGTTTTGTACATTTTATCAGTACAATGTCTTACATGTTGCATTATGGCAAAAGGGAAACTACGGCCAATTTAGAAATTCATACATATTATTCCCATGCTCTAAGATGGTTCAAAATGTTGAACATGAACAAATCTCTCCCAAATCCAAAAATTATTTTGCTAAAATTCAAATTTGTGATGTCATCTGATAATGTCTGGAGCTTTTCCAAAAACAATGAATTGAGAAAGATGTTATAGATTACACTGAGAACACCCAGGGGGATGTTCTGAGTATACGGTAGGGTTGGGCTGATGGGCAATGCCATCGTCCATCACCAGTGGCTGACAGTCATCAACCACTGAGCCTCTACCATCATAACATCATGTTTTAAAAGCCCCCTCATTGTCTGTCCATCTTTTGTGTGGATTAAATTATTCTTATTGGCTTTTTACTCACAGAGCTTTTATTGCACTTACAGTAACGCAACGACTGTAGTTGTCATCAACTCAAGTACTTCACATGGTTCACTGTCTCTCCTCTGCTCCACTCAGAGGACACACACTCACACATGCAAGGATCGCTCAGTGCAACCTGTGGTGAAACAGACAAGAGGAGAGAAACAGCACAACCATAAATGACAGCAAAATGCAGTAATTTATCCCACCCGATATCATTGTCCATTACAATGTTTCACTGTGGACATCTTCATATACCAATTCTGTAGACATCGCCCAACCCTAGTATACAGGTACATTTTCTTTTTCAGATATGAAAGGTCACTATAGAATAAAGCTTACTTGGGTATTTAAATATTACTACAAAATTAGTTTCACATTCATTGTCTATGAAGCAGCCCCAGACTTTATTGCGGATGGCATCAGAAATTTGAGTCTCACGTCTCTGGTATGTGGCTTTGGGAGAAAGTAGTTCATGTTCACAAATATCAGAAATGGGAGTTACACATGTGCAAGTCACAAGCAAGTCTCAAGTCTTAACCTTAAAGGCTCAAGCAAGTCCTAAGTCACTGTGTTTAGACTCAAGTAAGCCAAGTCAAGTCACTGCTAAATGTCAAGCAAGAAAAGTCAATTAAGTCACAAATCAAGTCACCATGAAAGAAGCGCTTAAAACACTAGAGAAAGGGGTACAATGGCAATCCATGTCATGAGAAAACAGCAACACGAAACAGTATTCTGTTTACTGTTTACTTCTGATTGCTTTTCTCTGCTGTGGATTGTGTAGACAAATACACCCATTCATTTAGAACACTGAAATTGTTCAAACGTCAAGCATCATCAAGGAAAAATACCATCTTGTTTGCCTGATCTTGAAGGGTTGCATTTGTCACACAGTTGACTGGAGAGAAGGAGAGACCATTCTGCTGTGGTTGAGTTACATTGACTTTGAACTAGTAAGGGACCTTGAACAGAATAATGAAGCTCTGTCAATTCATAAGCTTTCTTGTCTAAATCAGAAATGGTCTGGTAATATTAAGCTCAACTCAAGCTCAGCGCAGGAATGGGAAAATGCTTTCAACAAGCTTTCAGCTCAATCCTGTCTTGCATTGTTTTCTAGGTCCTGGTAGACACTGTCTTTAAAGCCTGGGTTGCACACACTACACTAGAAGTTACCCTATCATGTCTCAAAACGTTAACTGTTCATGCTCAATATCTACAATAATGCAAATAGGTGATTCAGTTAAATAAAAACTGTCAAGTCTTTTTGAGTCATCTGCCTCAAGTCAAAGTCAAGTCGAGTCTTATCAGTGTTAGTAAAGCAAGTCGCAAGTCCTCAAATTTGCGACTTGTGTCCAGTCATGCGACTTTAGTCCCCCACCCATGACAAATATTGACTGAACTTTCCTTGGCCATGGAAATAGGGGCTAAATTCAAAAAACAGGAGCTAAATTCCTTCCAGAAACAAACAAATACGCTAATACATGTTCAGTATTAACATACAAATGTGAATCTGCATGCTAAAAATAGTCTCAAGTTCATATGGCAGATTGAAAGTCGCCTACTTCCTTTCAGAATTCCAGCAATGGCTGTGATCCTCTGCAATGTGCCTCAGCAAGCCTTGTCCTGAGAATACAAAAATAGAAAATATGTATCACGCTCTTAGAAGTGCCTGCACACCAACAGGTGGCAACGTTGTTGCTTGTATTTTTTTCAATGTACACACAATGTCAACTTTGCCTCCTACCCTCACAGCAGTGGCAGAGGGGAGTCATGAGGATGCAGCTCTAAAGGAGTGCTGTTTGCCGCTTGAACAGAAATTGAGCATGATCAAACCTAGCCTCTTTTAGTGCAGGGACACTGAGGGTTTAAAAAGGTCTGAAATTAAGGTTGGGGCCAGATCAAGCTGTTCTTTAAATGTGATCAACAAAATCTTAAAACCATGTGTAAAACTGACTGGTATCCTGTGTTGGGATGCTTAATTTAGAGTGATGTAGTAGTCTCTACATTTGGAACCAGTTAAAACTCTGGTGCAGTATTTTGCACAAGCTTTAAGCAAGAGAGTGATTTAGTTTTTGACTTGCATTACAGTGATTGAATTATGCAGAATGTACAGAAAAAACAACAAATATACACATTATATATAAAATAACATGATTAATCCCTATCATCAATACAGTGAAAATTCTCAAAATTACTGATCATCTAGCCTTTCAGTAGAAACTAAAATTTTGGTGCAGATGGCCAACGTTAGTTTAACATAAATATGTATGGATTTCTTTATTGTGAATATGTAGTTAATTTACATAGCAGTCAAAGTATGTATATCCATGCTTCACTGACACGCAGGGTTGGGAGAAAACAGACTTGAAGCTAAAAAAGAAAAGAGTAGCAGAATAGCAGGTTTATCTCCCGTGCAGCATACGCACTAGGGCTGTCACTTTTTCCCAAAATAAAGTTCAAATGAATTCACAGTGCTACGGAATTCATTCAAATTATACAGCACATTAGCATTATGTAATTTATAGGCAAAAAATAGGAAGTTAGACGAGGTTGTGTAGCTGCTGGTGCTCTGATTCTTTAGCCTCGCTTGGGTGAGAAGCTAACAGGTGACTCCATTTGTTGTTGTGGTAACGTTATCGTAAAGTAGTTGCTTCATACAAAGTCGGCAAACAGCCTTATCTTTATCAATAATTTGCCATTGATAGAGTAAAATCCAAAATGCTTACACACAGTGCTTCTTAGGTGCGTTAGTGTTGACATGATCCGAGTTTCCTCCAGTTTTCATTGCACTCTCTCTACCTAACTCTATGTCATGCAATAGTTCCAGCGTGACAGTGCGGTTTAGCCACTGATCTATATAATGAGTGAGCTAGTGCACACACCTGGTAAACAGATAGTAGGTCTCGGTCATGCAGTGTAGCACCCAGAAGCAGTTCCTTAAGCTCTACTTGGCTTTCCCCTGGCTGAGAACACCCTCCTGCAGGGTGGTGAGGCTGGGTATGACCATGGGGATGTTGAGGCCTGGAACCTTCCAATAACCATGCAGGCTGTATGTGAAGGCTGTGCCTGGGAAAACCATGCCAGCGATGCAAAACGACTCAGGAAGAGGCTGGGGGATGCAAAGTTCAAATAGTAATTATCATGATTAAAATACTTATTTTATCAATAAATTTGTGACACATTGATATACTAACATTACATTAAAACATACATATTTTGAGGTGTTCTATTATTATCAAGTGTATTACAACTGTAATACACTGTTTCTAACCCCAACTACGGATTATTTCAGCTTCTGCCATCTGGTAAACGGTACCGCAGCCTCAAAGCCCTGACCAGCAGGCTCCGAGACAGTTTTTTCCACCAGACAACCAGGCTTATGAAAAATGAACACTAATTGCCTGTCTGCACATTACACACACACTCACACACTCACACAGCAGTTTACACACACTAAAGTCACACTATAGATATCACTACCACACTTATTGCATTGTGTTTCTTTTTTAAATGCCATATTGCTGTTACTGTGCTGCTATATTGCTATTTGATTGTTATAATTGCTAGTTGTTGCTGCTGCAAAGTCGAGGAGCACACACACCAACACTAACTTAGCTGGTAGGCAGCAGGTTACTGGTAATGTATTTACTAGCAGTAAATAGGAGCAGCTGGGCGGTCTAATGTTTCTTTAACTAATAGTATTAGTAACTTATCAAGTTAACTGACTAAACTTATTAACACTAGCATACTAGCTTACACTCAAAGTCTTTCTCAGGTCACAACTTCCCAGTCTTTTATTTAATGTTTACAGGACAGAATATGAGCTTAAATATGTAAATGGTCAACTGACAAATCTAACTTATTTAACGTTACTATGACTGATGTGAGATCCTGATTCAAGGCTAACCTTAATAGCTTCATTAGGACTGGCATAACATTATGTTATCTGACGCCACACAGACTTGCTTAGTGCATGCAAAAAGCAAATGCTAACGTTAGCCCTGCTGACTCCACATACATTTTAAAATTCTGACAATTATGCAACGTCAACGCTTTAGTTATGTCAAGTTGTAATTAACTTAGCATTGTTATCTTACTTTCCTTTTCTGCTGCCCTTGGGGTTAGCTCAACTCATGACAAGTTCAGTTCATATCTCTCTTTGTATGAAACTTCACATGAAGAATAACAAAATGATTAAGTTACTTTACCTTTAGTGAAAGCTGAATGTGAATCATCATCCTCAAATCAACAGGCTTGGCAAATGACTTGCATGACTTTATCTAGAGGAATTGTCTCTCTGTAGTCTTTGCGCTTCAGACAGAGGTCAACAAAGTGTGCGTAGATTCAAACAATTGAATGTTGCGCAGTCATTGGATGAATCATGCCGGGAGGACCCACCCCCAGAACTCAAACAATATCATTGGTCGAGATAATCTCCCCGTAGCGTGATTCATCCAATGATTGTACAAAATTCATTTGAATCTGTGCACACTTTCTTGATCTGTCTGAAGCACAGAGACAGCTTTAAATTTTGTTGAACATAGACTGACAGTTTGGGTCTTAATATTTAGAGAAGAAAAATTAGATCTACAAATTATTGCACCTTCACTAGGAAATTACTCATGGATGGTAAAAATACAATTTCAAGTTGTGGTCTAACATAATGTATTGGGAGACAGCTTCCAACATTTTTAAAGTGGATTTACAGCCTTTATTATAGCTATTATAGATAAGAGACCAATAGATTTATACAAAAATGTATCTATGCGAATATGAAGACCAATCATGTGCAAAACCTCCATAGAACATACAAATGCATATACATCAATAATGCACATATTCATAAAAAACACCAGAGTTCACACAATGCTGATTAAGCCTATAACTGCCAGATAAATCTTTCATATTTGCCATCACACAGATTTTTTAATCTGATGTCGGTGGCAACATTCTTGTGCTGGTTAGATGAATGCATAGACTTCCACTGTCTGAGTGGCTAGCTTCCAGTTAGTTCGTTAGTATGTTTGGACCAAATGGATCAAATTCTGACGGTGAAACCACTCATTTTGCAGGGGTTGCGTGATGCTCAAAAAAATGTATCCATTGTTTTACACCCACAACAGTAGCAACAGAGTATTCTGCGGCAGAGCCTGTAATGTAAGCAAGTGTTGATAGTGTTTTTGTAATTACTCTCATTGCTGGGGGGGAGACAAAAGTCCCACAGTTGGGCTTTAACTGTATGAATACATGATATTTTTGAAGGTATATCAACTATGTACAATCTGTAATAATTATTGCATCCAACTATACTTAGAAGAGCCCTTGCTTGTGGCTGAGGCCATGCAGTGAGGGTTCATGTTCAGGCTCCTACAGTGCTGTAAAAGGCATGGTTGGTCCTACCTGTCTCAGCACAACTGTTAACCCCTCTTCATATAACTGCTAAGCTAAATACAAGTCCTACTCTACCGCTAGGAGTTGGCAGACCACTATACCAGCCTCTGTGATTTATTCATGTCTACATAATTACAAACAGACAAGGGACATAATTGTCAATGTCAATCATTAAGAGATCTTTCAGTCTCAACAACCAGGATGGAACATAGGATACAACAAACATACATTTTATGACCATTTGATTTTGATATGTAGCCCCAACACCAATATGCTGTGCATCAAGACCTAAATACAATAGCTCTCTTTAGCTTCAAATAGCCTATAAGTGGCAGATTCTGAAGAATGATGGCAGTGTACACACAATATAATTAATGTAATTACTGTCAAATACTGTTTATATAAAGTAATGATTATTAAAATTATGTTTTTGTAAGCCATTTTTACATGATCCTATTTTTTGTACAGTATAAAACCAATATTTACCAGGAATTTACTGCAAATAGATGAAATAATCACATACAATTAAAGCCTAAAACTCTCAAGACACCATTAATGGGTGTTAAAGGAGGGTAATTTTAATATAATTTTACATAACTTTTTTGTGTTTTCCCTCCAGAAATCTGTGCTTTGATGTGACATTCTTAAGGATAAATTGGATAATTCTATGGATTTACAAAAGAATACTGTATAAAACAAGCCTTCATTTAAATTAAGTAATTTTAAGGTATTTCTTCAATGTTTTTCTTTTTTTTGTGTAGATTTATACATTTGTTTAACATTCTAGCAATATTTTATAATGAATTTTTATTTTTATTTTACAATAGTTGGACTGTAAAAATGCAGATAATGTCTACAGTAAATATCTGTATTTTTAAAAAAATTCTCTGTAGAATTACGAAAGGATTTTTTACTGTTATTTGACGCTAACTGTTTGGCAACTTCTGCTGCCAGACTTTCTACCGTTTTTTTACTATTAATTTTTTTTACATTTTTTTTTACATTAAATTTAAAGTTTTGCTGTAAAAAAAAGAAAGTTGCCTTAATTTTACATTCAGTAATAGGATGTGTATTTTTTGTATTTTTTACATAGGATTCAATGTAATTTAACTTTCAAGACCATTAAGTAATTGAATAATCCTGTTAAAAAAAACTATAATATTCCATTATTTTAATTTACAGATTACAGCCTTTATTTTATGGTGAATATTTTTAATAAAAATAATTTACTGTGTTTTTATGGCATTTACACTTAATGTAGAAAAAACAAAAAAAACTGTAAAATAATACAGTAAATTTCTTTGAAATAACTTTTTTTTTTTTTTTTTTTTACAGTGTGGCCTCCAGATTTTAAAATAGGTGTGACAATGGCACATTTCCAGTCATCAAATACCAAAGGGTACCTTGTACGTCTGTATGAGATGCAGAGGGGCGTGACAAAGCATTGGTATTTTAGGACCTTGGAATGAGAACGGGTTGGTTGGTCAGGCCTCAACAATTCATTCACTGTGTTTTGGTGAGAAACACTGAATGCTGACATAACTCTTTAAAAAAAAAATTCCACAGGGTACTTTAAAGTTGTGGTCCTTGGTGCTCCCCTGTAGGCTATTGGTTAAGATGCATTCCACAGTACTGCAACATCTGCAGTTCAATTCCAGCAGCAGACCTTTGTTGCATATCATTTTCCTCTCTCTCTCTCTCTCTCTCTCTCTCTCTCTCTCTCTCTCTCTCTCTCTCCTCCTCCTCCTCCTCTCTCCTTGTTTCCTATCATTTCTCTACTACCACTATAATAAGGCATAAAATTCCCAAAAAACAAAACAAAAAAGCTGTAATCCTCAAGAGTTCAGTCCTGTTGATTTGGTAACACCAAAAGTGATTTAATACTACGGCTAATCTTCCTTGAGAAGCTACTTTGTCAGAAATACAACAGAAGAGCAGCTGATATGTCTGTTTACAGAGCAGCCAAACAAACCCAATTAGTTTAAATAAAGAACTCAATCAATAATGATTACAACATTGATCTGATTTCATGCTGCACACAGCACAAGTAGTTTTACTCCACCAATAAAAACTATACACACTAAAAATAACTGGGTTAAAATGTTATACAGTTTGGGTCACTAAATTGTCACCGGGCTGGATTCAATGAATCAGCTGATTACTGTGCAGCGTGATCAGTGCTATATCTAGGCAGGTTACTGTTCCTTGGATGGACATTTCTGCCTTATTTTGGAGCCTGATGTCCATGCAGCTGGTGTGTCAGCCATGTTTCCACGCAATCTGGTCTCCCAGCAATTGTAAGGTGTGTATTTTTACAGTTGTTCTGTGCTTCATGTTCAAAGCGTGTGCCATTTCTGTTATATGTGCTTCTGCTCTCTTGTTTTGCAGCATTAGTCTGCTCATCTCCTGGTGCAGACCCGTAGTAATATTGCCTTGTGTGTCAAGGTAGTCTGGCTTAATTTTATTTTGCTACCTTTGGGCAGCTTTTATCTGGCCTCCAGCTAAACTTTTTCCTTTTTGGTCTCTGATCTTCTGTGATGGTGGTTTTGCAGCTATCCTACCTCAGGTATGGTTCTCAGTTGGTAATTTTGGTGTTTCGTACACTTTGCAGGTATTTTTGAGGCTAGGCTGTGCACTGCTGTCTATCTGTCTGTCCATCTATAGATCTACATTTCTACAACATCTGGTTTTGTTTTGTCTCTGCAGGTCCATTCCTACATTTTTGTCTCAGCTGTATATGGACTGGTTTTACCTCCACCACCAGCAGCAGGGACAAAGTGGAAAGCTTAATGATGCAGAATGGTCCACCACAATCACCATTCCAACATTGCCCACTGGTCACAAGCATGGATTAAGAGAAGTGGAAACAGTGTTTCAAGATGATGCTCAGTGTGCACATATGCAAAAAAGTATATATATCAGGCCTCCATAAGAGCTTGCTCATTGGAGTCCTTTGAGGGCAAGCTGGCTATGAGCATATGCGCTCTGCTGACTTCCTGTTGGCTCCTTGCACACATGAAGGCATAAAATAATTTACTGATACTGCTCTTTGAGACTTTTTAAATTTTATTGAACCTAGTAGATCAAATTATTATTAATCATTTAGTGTTTCACAGGCATTAATTTTGTAATGATTGTGTATGGGTAAAATTATTTTTGGGCCAGTGGGCATCAGGTTATTCTACAGTATGCTTTGACTTTTAAGGGTTTGTGGCCCAGAGTTTGTCAAGGCATGAACAGATGATGAAATTTGTCATTTTGCTGGATAAAAATTAACTAAATGTTAATTTGTGAACAAAAAAAGCAGGTGAGAACAAAAAAAAAGAGAAGTCAGAAATGAAAACGATTTGCAGTATTTTTAACATCTAAATCAGCTAATATTATCAAATCTAATCAGCCGCCAGGGTTTTTTTTAAAATTGTAAGTGAAGTGGAGCCTGTCAGTGGATTACTATGAAACTTCAGAGTACGTTGCACACTGTTATAAGGCATATGAGTGAGCAGTGTGCAATCATTGTTAAGTGCATGTGTGAGAGAGAAAAAGCGCCATGGTATCTGCGACTGCATATCTTTGTGTGCGCACTGGCATGTGTGAATGTCACTGAATGTGCAGTACTGCCCTTCTTGCAGAGACACAGATTGTGATTGTGCAAAGTAAAAGTGAAGCACTTTAAAGTGAGTGACTGTGTAGCATGTGTGCTCAATCATGGATCATTGGTCTTATATTAATAGGTGTGTGTGTGTCCGGATTTGACATGGAGATAATTTCAGGTAATGGGTCAGTTTTGGTACTGAGCTTTGTGGGTGTGGGCAGGTGCGGGTTTGCAAAATTGGACTTGTGCAGGACTCTGATTTGATGTGCCCCTGATTTAGTCTGCCTTTGATGTTGATTTTAAATGCAGAAAAGACCGAGTACATGGTATTCTCCACCTCCACCAGTGTCTGTGACTATCCTGCCATTAAAACTTTAAATGTCACCATTTTACTCTTGCTGAGTCACACAAATACTTAGGAATTTGGCTTGACAGCAGACTATGATAAGATTTATACTCAACATTTGACTCAGAAATTAAAAATCAAACGAGGCTTCTTGTATAGAATCAAAGGATGTCTGTCTTCAAATGACAAATTTCATACTCATCATTGTTCTCTGTATCGCAACGTTGGTTGGACTGAAAACATCTCATGTTATCCATCTTTAAAGCTCTACTGTTGAAGCTTCCAAACTACCTCACATTTCTTATCTCATTTAAATCTAGTAACTACAATACACAATCCAGTAACTACTTAACCTTAGATAACCCTCAGGTATGCACCTTAAAGCAGAATTGCTTTAAGGTGCTATACACCTTTAAAATGAAATGAACTGCAAACTGCCCTCAAACTTGAGTCTTACATTCCCCTTGGAGATTTTAAGCTTTATTATCTGATGTTTTTATGATACTGTTTTTATAATTCCTTGTTTATTGTGTAATTGTGTTGTCTCTGTCTGCTGATTCAAGGCAGATGGCTGCCCACCTAGAACCCGGTTCTGCTTGAGGTTTCTTCCCGTTAAAGGGGAGTTTTTCCTTACTGCTGTCACCAAGTGCTGCTTATGGGGAATGTTGGGTCTCTGTAAATTAAAGAGTATGGTCTAGACCTGCTCTATGTGAAAAGTGCCCTGAGTTAACTTCTGTTATGATTTGGCGCTATATAAATAAAATTGAATTGAACTGAAAATTGAATTGATTTTTTTCTTGTCTTATTGTTTTTTTGTTCTTAGGTCTCTCTTTGAAAAGAGATAGTCTCAACTGCCTGATTAAATAAAGACTGAATAGATAAATAAATGAATAGATAAAGAAATAAATGTGTTTTGCCAACTTGTGCTTTCCTCTCTCACTGAAGTGATGGCTGCTGGCTGACTAGTTCAGGATCCATTGTACACCCAGCCCAGCCTGGGAGTGTATAAACTGAAGCACTTTGTTTACCGGCTCTGTCGGGAGCATGCATGTCCCCCTACCCCCACCCCCCCAACTACAACAGTCATCACCATCATCATGTTTGTTGCTGTTTATTTGGGCAAAACAGAATTGTTATGACAGCACTCTCCTATGTAGAACGTGACTCTACTTGTCCAGGGGTCGAGTATTGAAGAGCTTCTATTTTTATACTGCCTACTGTCTGTAACAACCTGTTTTCCCTCACCCTCTCTCTCTGTGGTCACCAGTCAACTCAACTCTGTGTCTCTCAGAAACAGTACTGCAGGTCAGGAAATGTCAGTTTCAACCATGCAATGAAAAAAAAAAATAATAATAATGCACTTCAATATACCAGATAGTCATTAATATCTATAAATAGTAGTACAAATATTGTATAACTAATTTTCATCTTTGTTTCTCATTCCCAATCTCTCTTTGAGCCCCGTCCTCCTTCCTCCTGGTTCTTCAGTGTTCAGTGGAGAGTGATGGGATTCTTTTTCTGAAGAGAGATGATGATGCATCAGACAAAGACAAGAGAGAGAATGATTCGTATCACATTAGAAACTATGGGGAGGGTGAGGAAAGAGGAAAGGGAGGAGGAGGGGAGATGTTCAGGGCAGATCAGAAAGGGAGCAGTGAGAACCATATTTCCAGTTTTGTTTAAAGTGTTATCACATTTTTGGGGAATATTTACCTTTTTATTCACCATTTTACCTTTTGTAGTGGAGAGGTGAAGACAGAAAGAAAGTTACAGTGATCTACTACACAGCTTGTGTTGATGTGAAATGCATGTAGGTGAACCCAAAACTAAAAAACTGGCAATTTGAGGTCACTCTAACAAGTCTGAATAAGCTATGTTAATAAGAATGAGTGGACAGGCTAATAAACAGGAGGGGAAGGGAACATGGACAATCTGGCACAAGACAGTAGTGATTGGGCAGGTATAGACTGTCTAATGTGGCACTAATGATGTAATAATAGGCAGTTGTGCAGGATGAGCAGTGTGAGGTGAAACACATAGGCAAGAACCTGTATGACGGCAACTGGTGGACAGGTTCTTTCCAGTAATCATTTTCCTTGCCCTCCCCTACTACTTGATCGATCATCTGAGTCCCTTATTTCTGCTTGGAGGAACAACGAGGGATCCTTGAGGAGGCTTGAGCGAGCATACACAAGACCAGGGCCTGTATTCATCAAACTGCTAAAAGTCACATTTAATTTATCTGAAAGATCCGCTCCCCAGCCACCAATCTGCTGGCCAATCAGAACAGAATGGGCTAGTGAAGAGGGGGGCAGAGGCTGAACTGAAGAGACAGAGGCTGAACTGAGGGGCTGCATAACTAGTATAAGATAAACATGTTTTTGAACAAAATATGAACCTTGAAATGTCTGACTATCAAACTATTTTTGACTTCAAAATGCTGGTCAATGTCAGAGTTTCAGAGGTGTATTAAATTGGTTCAGAGTAGATTGTAGATGACTGCAGTACAGAAACAGAGCTGAGTACACCTGTTTTCTGTCTCATTGTACTAAATATCATTGGTCATGATGAATACTGTATTGGCCTGAATGACAAAAAAATTAAAATTACATTTGAAAAAATGTGTATCATCTTATATTTAACAACATGACAATGTTAAATATATTACATTTTTCTTAAATGGGGAAAGTATTGGTACAACACCAGCTCCTACACAGAGTGTTGCATTATGGGTTGTTTGTAGCCTTAATGTTGCTAGGATAACAGGTTTCTTCCATTCCATTTATTGGGATTGTGTTAGAGTCAGTCAACCCTAAAAGTGTTTTGTTAGCTCAGGAGTTTCTGAAGGCTTGTGTAACGTGTTTTTTCTGCCACAGGGGAAATAAAACAAATAAATAAATAAAGGATGGAGAAGCAGTGGAAAAGACTCTGCCATGGATGGAAAACACTCCAATCTGTCTCTGTGATTCCCAAAGATCCATGGATTAGGTTTGGTGCTAAAACAATATCACAGGCCTGCTTAACACTGTGTTCTGCACAACAGTGGGCCACTGTCTGTGGTACAGGGAGAGCTGGACATCCTCCTTTACAGCCTAGCGATCAAGTGAGGCTCCAACTGTCAAACAAATCCTCGGTATTGAGAATCTCTGGGAGACAGATTATCTGGCATCCCCACCATCCCTCACTCTGGCATCAGCATGTAGAAGCCGACCGACAACTCCAAACCACCCCGCTCCAGTGCTGGTGAATTACTAGCTTGCAGGTTTGGGAGACAGTCCAGCTGCTTGTCCAGCCCTGGCAAGCTCCCAGTCCGGCAGGTGTGCACCGTGCCAGTGGGAGAGTGGTGCACAGGGGCCTAAACAACAATCAACAACAAGGCCCAGGCCAAATTCTCTGGCAGTGTCAAACCCAAAAGCACTGGTTGTGGGATCATCTGTGGTCCGACTCATCACTCTTCCTCAGGCAAGGACCTGTTGCTACCCCAAAGCTTTAGTGTCTGATTATTCCAGGATTCCTGGAAAACTTTTCAAATGAAAATTATTTGCATATTCATAGATTCTGGATTTTTCAATGAGGAAGAAGAGATATTAAATTAAAGGATTTTAATGAGGTAATTATACTTTTTTTGTGGAAACCATATCACAAACTTTATGAAAACTTATTATTCAAAGTCTTAAAGTGTGGAGAGGATCTTTTAAGATGTCACGCACACTAAAGACCAATCAGCTGTGTGACCACTGAGTCTACTTTACATTATTAATTTCTAATTGACATTGTGGGTGTGTGTGATATGCTGTTGTGTGTAGCTTTGTATGGTGTGTTCTGTGTGTTTTTGTTTTTTTTGTTTTTTTTTTCATTTTGTTTTGTTTTTCTTGTTTGTTTGTTTTTATTGTTTTTGGGGGTTTTTTTGTTTGTTTTTTTGTTTTGTACCGTTTGTTGTGCTGTTATATGTTTTGATTGTGGGGGATTACAGATGCAAATTAGCTTCAAGCTAACTGCGGTGCAGTGCATCTTTAATGTTAAAAACTCCAAACTGTCTCAATCAATAAATCAAATCAAACAATAAAATGAGCTTGACAAAATTATTATAGGTTATATGTTTTTGCAGAGTAACAATACCACTGAGGGTCAATCCATATTTCTGATTGCCTTTTCCTTCTCTGAGCATACATGTGATTACTCAAGCAACTTTTGCACTTTGCTGTAAGTAGGAGTAAGTCATTTAATAAATGTGTCTTACTGCTCACACTCAGCCAGGAACCTTTTTAATCTGAGGACTGTCATTCTCAGGGGCATGATAAATACTGGCCCACACATACAGATGTCTCTCATCAGACGTTGTATTTGTTTTAGAAATTAATGTTGAAAACCAAATACTTTTTATGACATGACAACGCTATGGTTGATGTAAATGTATGGTAAATGGACTGTACTTGTATAGCGCCTTTCTAGTCTTCCGACCACTCAAAGCGCTTTTTACACTACGAATCACATTCACCCATTCACACACATTCATACGCTGAATGGGTACAGGGGCTACCATGCAAGGTCCCAACCTGCCCATCAGAGGAAGCTAAGCATTCACACACATTCATACACTGATGGCACAGCCATCAGGAGCAATTTGGGGTTAAGTGTCTTGCCCAAGGACACATCGTCATGTGGACTGGAGGAGCCGCTCTTCCGATTAGCGGACGACTCGCTCTACCTCCTGAGCCACAGCTGCCCTAACATCTGGTCAGGTTTGGGCAAACATACTTGCTTAGGTTTAGGAAAAGATGATTATTTGGGTTACTTTATTAAGGGTTAGTGGACCCATGTTGTCATCGAGCCATGTAGCAATAACAAACAAAGAACTGTTTCCTGTTTTTAAATCCAATGTTTTGTTGATCCATCCATCTACCCTGACCTCATCCCTACACTGACTTTGTCGCTTTATAATAATGTCACCTGATTTCCTCCTTTGCCCCTACTACAGCAGCTAGAGGGAACTGTCAGTTTATCATAAACTTATGTGGTTTTGGGGCACTTACAGAAACTGATCCTGTCATTGTGTAAGACCTGCAATGTAGCTGTCATGCTATGTTATCTTTGTTCTTTAATTATTTATTTATTATTTTACCATTTTTGGCATTTAACAATCTGTATGATTTGTGGTATTAACTGTTTAAACATCAAAATGAAGCAATAGTAATAGCATATTACTTTTCTTTATTATTATGTGTTTCAGTGTTTTTTAAGTATTAAAATTTATAATGGGAAGTCTATAGGAGGAATGTTTTAAAGTTGATATCTCAAAAACTGAAAGTGCTGAAGTATTCATACTTTATGGACAGGTGTCCCATGTGAAAATATTTAACATATTAAAATATGGTACCAATAGCACCACCATGTGGTCAGTTATTATGTGTTTTACGTTTTGGCTCTAATAACTACAGAACCGTGAAGCCTATCAAAACAATATATGCACAGTGTGTTCCTTGGATAATGACGATTAGACTGATATAGGCCATGCCCATTTCCGCCCAAAGATTTTTCTGCCATATCTGGATTTTTTGGTAAACCCATTTTTTGCTTCTATTGGCCCATATTTCACCTAATCTTCACCAAACTTGGTACATATTATACTTAGATGACCCCAAAGAGAACCTACAGAACCCTTGTTTTTGGGTATCACTTTCCGTTTGCCTGTAATTGGTCACCAAGGTTTTGAAGGTCAGACTATGGGTTGTTCTATGGGTCATTCTAACTTGTTCTAACCCTAACCCTAACCATAACCCTAACCCTCTGGCACAACAATGTATATCAAGGAAAGCAGTCCAAGACCCCAAAAGCTTTCCAAATAACAAAAAAAGATGCATGCATTAATGAAAGGCTTAAAAATCTTCCGAACTTGTCATCTGTGAACAGCCATAGTTATGATGTTTCATTCCATTTCATAACTTTATTGTAGAAGAAGTGAAGATAATAAAGCCTCATGAAAGAGACAGGACTCTCATCCTCTGCATACAGCATAGCATATCTTTAAGAACCTTAGATATGGTTTTTACATATTAAAAAAGACACAAAAAAAATCTTTATATGTGAGTGTGTGTACATTTTAGAATGCATGCAGGAAAAACAGACGGACTCCCTTTCTTTCTCATGGAAAGACATTCCATTATATTGCTGATAACATTTCTCAGGCAGTTCAGCAGAGTCAAAAGTGACAGGTCTTCACAAAGTGTTGACATTGTTCAAACAGTCATCAGCTCATGAGTTCCAGTAATTTGGTTCACACAATACTATGTCAAAGTTATCTATTCAGCCTGTACCACCATCAAACTACTATTCTAATAACATGGCAATTTGAATCAGAATTACTGGCCTGTCAAATGCCATTATGGCTGTCTAATAATTACTGAAAAAAAGATTCCTCTGAACAATCTGAACTGAACAATCCTTTCACCTTTGAATAGACTTAGTGTTTTACTACCATTTGCACTAATCAAAAGATGTTGGGGAAATTCTTTCCTTTTAGGAAATACTAACTCATTACAACTGCCTGGTCAGATGTTATGAATTTAACCTCACATTCTTTGTTTAGGAGTGTAAACTCCCTTGCATTGTAGTTTAAATGCTGTCATTTGATGAGTTGGAAATGTGTACCTGTCACATGTAATTAGAGCTGCGCAGCAGCACAGAGAAGTCTGTAGTTGGACAAATCTAGTCTTTTTGTTCACTGTGCACCAAGATGCAGTGTAACATTTTTAAAGTTATATTATTAACAGTGATTCTCATAACTAAATGTTTGACAAATTCAAATTAGCATCACCACCAGTATTTTCCGTGGTCAGCAAATAGAGTTACTTTGTAGTCCTGCCTGGCTAGTTTAGAAATCCTCAATCACTATTGCTGTTTTTCCATTGTCTTGGGGGTAGTCACACTAGTCAAGCTGGCAGGCTGCAAGTGTTTTTCCATTAAACAGCATGGCAAGGTAAAATAGGTTGTTTATCTGCTGGAGGTATGCTGTTTGCACAAAAATACTGTGCTATAAAAGTACTGAGAGCTGGACACAGAGAGACTTTTAAAAACAGCATTCTCTGTGATCACCAGCACAGACATGAGCTAAGTCTCAAAACACGCTGCTTGTTTGAGGTGGAGGAGGTGGGGGTTGTCACAGGTTGGCTGCTTTTGGCCCTGACAGTGAGTAGGACTGCAGCAGTGCGGCCTGCCACGGTTCTCCCCTGCTGTGAGGCTGTAGCGGAGACGGGCTAGTGGAAAAACCCTATATGATGAAAACTAAGGCCCTGTTAAAATAACATGTGTCCTAAATTACAGACTAATCATTACATTGGTTTTAAAAACAAGATATTATTGAGTTGTGGTCAGTCATCAACCTAGAAATCAGTAAGCTTAGAAGGAACTGAAGATTTCTCTTTTTGCCAGCTGATCTGTTTAACACCTGATGACTGTGCATGAACAGTAGACCCAACTAAGGGCTGGAGAACTTGAGAGTTGTTAAGAGTTGGGCAGTCTGGGTGTCATGCTGGAAGATCAGTAAGTCTGTACTTGCCAAGTTGATGCCTGCTGGCCAGCTTCAGGCCCTCTAACCACTGGATGCTGGGATTCTTATGACACTGGCTGAAAGCTCTCATTGTGATGCTGAAAGGCCAGTGATTGTACAGTGGCCAAAAGAGTTGATTTCTGGGTAGTTAGAGGCATGAGGGGGGTTGGATTGCAATAGTCTCGTGATGGAGGGCAATGATTTTCAGACACAGTGATGATTATACTCATAACCTAAAATAGGCCGAGTTAACTGACGTCCATTCCTCCAAACTCTTCGCTGGTGGAGCAACCACAATTTGACTTAGTCTTTAAAGATAACTTGAAAATCTTCCTCTTCTGAGAGTACTTATCTAATATTCTTTTTCCTCTCATTTCCATCTACCCCTCTCTCACTCTTTCTCTCTCTCTCAAAAAAAAGAAAAATTGCTATGCCCTTAGCACCTCTGACTCAAGATACTGAACCCCAAATTCCTCCCAATAGTTGTGCCAGCATCCTACGTGGTACACTGCAAAGCGTTTTGGATGAAATGCGCTATATAAATGCAATCATTTACTTATGTGTTACTGCATGCACCTGCAGCCATGTGGCACTCATGGAATGTGGAGCTGAGTGTTGAGGTGATTATCCTCGGAAGGTTCTCCTTTATCCACTGTGGCTTGGATTGTACTTTTGGATTGTACAGTGCTTTGCACAAAAATATTTACTGTGATGGAAATCTGGAACTGTATTTCAGAAAGTACCAGGAAACCTTGGATGTCTTAAGCAAAAGAATTAATTGACACTTAATCGATTAAGGAGACATCTGGATACAGTCTTGGTTCACAGATTTGACACTGTGAGATGCTACCCAAAGTCCGAGGGCAGAGATGTGAGCAACACCTAGTTAAAGTGCAGATAAGAGTTTGTTTATCAGAAAGCCTTGGCTTGAGTCATAACATAATTTACTTAAGTGCAGGTTCCCATGAGAATGACCATGAAGAGAAGTTGGCCTGACCTGGAGAAAGGCAGGCAGCTGCTCTCTCTATCTGCTGGGATTTGTGATATATAAATGGAAGAATATGATATAAATACATAAATTCACATTTACCAGATGAATAAATGCAAATGTTGACCTAATGACTAGACAAATGGAAACAGGTCAGAGATCAAATCATAATTTAAATATTATACCATTAGTTTTTACGTAGGCATGCTGATTTATGTCATTAAATATGTTGCCTTCTTGTTATTTGGTCAGATAGGACCTTCTTCCTGTGTTTATGTTCTTGCTCCCATCCGAGACACATCTAACCAATGAGTGGAGTGAACATTCTCACGTGGCTTTAAGTGGTGCATTTTACGCTTGATTTTTTTCTGTGTACCAACTAATTCACTGGTTTAATTCAATTCAATTCAATTTTTCTTATACAGCGCCAAATCACAACAGAAATTATCTCAGGGCCAATCAGGTTGAGAGAGAAAGAGGGAGGCGGAGAGGGGAAAGAGAGACACAGAGAACCATAATAGCAACAATAACAACAACAATAATAATAGAAATATGACTTGTAATAATAATAGCTGGCATGGGTGTCAGACAGGACCACGACAGCACAGGGTCTTTGCAGCCATGGTTCATGGAAGTCCGTGATCCATAACTAGGGGGTCCACAACCTTGATCCATAGGAGTAGCTATATCATCAGATTATATGTTTCTAAGGTGTTTGTGGCAAAGTACAATAACTTCAGTTTTGTCTGAGTTTAGTAGCAGAAAATTGCAGGTCATCCAGGTATTTATGTCTTAAGGCATGCTTGGGGTTTAGTTAACTGATTGGTTTCATCTGGCTTCATTGATAAATATAATTGGGTATCGTCCGCATAACAATGAAAGTTTATGGCATGTTTCCAAATAATATTTCCTAAAGGAAGCATATAAAAAGGTGAATAGTATTGGTCCAAGCACGGAACCTTGTGGAACTCTGTTTCTAACTTTTGCATTCATGGAGGATTCGTTTTTAACGTGTACAATCTGAAATTGATCTGATAAATAGGATTTAAACCAGCTTAATGCAGTTCCTTTAATGCCAATTAAATGTTCCAGTCTTTGTAAAGGGATGTGATGGTCAATGGTGTCAAATGCAGCACTAAGAGCTCACAAGAGAATTACAGAGAGAAGTCCTTTGTCCGATGCAATTAGGTCATTTGTAATTTTCACCAGTGCTGTCTCTGTGCTATGATGCACTCTAAATCCTGACATAAAATTCTCAAAGAAACTATTGTTATGCAGAGAGTCTCAAAACTGATTGGCAACTGTTTTCTTAAGGATTTTAGAGACAAACAGAAGGTTAGATATCAGTCTATAGTTGTCTAAAACACCTGAATCAAGAGTAGAATTACAGTTACTTTAAAGGACTGTGGTAAATAGCCTGTTACTAAAGACAGAGTGATCATATAAAGTAAAGAAGTGTTAACTAAGGGTAATTTAGTTAAGGAAGGTCAATTGGAGAAAAACAGTCCAAATAAATATCAGGTTTTACAGCTTTTTCTAAGGTTCCTGTGTTTGGGGATAAATCAGTGCCTTTTGAGGGCAGGAGGTGATGAATTTTGTCTCTAGTAGTTAGAATATTTAATCATTAAAGTAAAGTTCATGAAGTCATTACTATTGAGAGTTGAGAGCCTGTCCAAAGTGCTAAAAAGGAACCTAGGGCTGTTTTTATTCTCCTCTATTAATGATGAGTAATAGGCGGCTCTGGCATCACAGAGGGCCTTCCTATATGTTTTAAAACTGTCTTGCCAGACTAAGTGAGACTTCCAGTTTGGACGAACGCCAAATGCTTTCAAATTTTCACAATGTTTGCTTTAATTTAAAGTTAGCATAAGAGTCCTCTGTTGTGATGGAATTGCTACCTTTAATTTAACTACAACACCATCAGATAGACATCTAGTGAAGACATTTTTGTCTGATGGTGTGTAGTCCAGTAATAAGAAATCAAAATGGTCTGATAAAATAGGATTTTGTGGAAAAACTATTGAATGTTCAATTTCAATGCCATATGTCAGAACAAGGTTGAGGGTGTTGTTAAAACAGTGAGTGGGTTTATTAACACTCTGAGAGAAGCCATTTAAGTCTAATAATGAGATAAACACAGTGCTAAGACTATCATTACTGACGTCCACATGAATATTAATTTCACCTATTATAATAACTTTATCTGGACTATGGACTAAGTTTGATTAAAACTCTGAGAATTGAGATAAAAATTCAGAGTACAGGCTAGGAGGGTGGTATACTATTACAAATAGAATTGGCTGTAATGTTTTCCAGGCTGGATGTGCAAGACTAAGAACAAGGCTTTCAAATGAGTTATAACCAAGTTTAGGTCTATGGTTGGCAATGGTCAAATCGCTACACTCGAGGCTTCAAAATGGCTGTGGTGTGGTGACAACATTCGTGTTTTTTACAGTCTATGGTTTGAAAAGGCCCTTACAATCATGTCAGATCAGCTGCAGTTTCTAAAGAGATTTCTAGCAGGTAGGCCTTTTCAAGCATGTGTGGTCTAGTAATGTTTAGTGGGAAGCCTGTAGAGCCCATTAGACGGTGAAGCCTAGCATAAAGTTGACCTGGGATTGGCTTTAAAAGGTTCATTGAATGAATGGCGTCTAGCCACTGAGCTTCCTGGAACTCTTGAGCCTGTCTATCTTGACCTGGATTTTTTAAAAGCCTTGGCCACTGACAACACAGAAAGGAGAGGTGTACTTGAAGTAAAAGACAATAAAAGAATCTGATTTCAATGTGTAATTTAATGTTACCTTTATATTTCCAGTTCAGGACTGTTTAAATGTTGTTTAAATGAATGTTTAAATTGTTTACATCGTTCATTTTTGCTAATAAATGTGTATCACTAAAGATCATGATTTTTTTTAGCATTAACAGTTGGACATACAAAAGGGCAGACACACAAGCGATTTATCTAGCAAAGGTCTTGATTGCAGGATCCCAAGGCGTTCCCAGGCCAGAAGCAAAATATAATCCCTCCAGGACACTTAACTGCTATCCACCTCTAAAATAAGATTAATAGCAACAACAAAAAACAAATAAACAAAAAAACAAAAATATTATTGACAAACATTCAACACACAGTGTTAGAAAGTTTTAACTATTGACCAGCAGTGAATGAAAGAGAGGCAGAAAGAGAGAGAGAGAGAGAGAGAGAGAGAGAGAACATCAGTGCAATTTGAGTGTAACCTTTTACTTTGATCTTTTTTGATAATGCATTTTCATGCTCATTAACCTTATTATTTTAAAATGAATAAAATTTAAATATATTAAATAAGAAGTGCATTATCATTTCAATAAAAAGCATCTGAAACAGCATTAGGCCATAATGGGAAAGTAAAATGTAGTGTACTTCGACTTAAAACTGAAACATGAGTGGACAGAATAGCATTGATAACTGAAATGTAATATATGATCATACTATAATAAAGTATTGTAATGCAAACCTGTGTGGAATCTTATGAAAATTAATCTGACTTTCTAAATGTTCCCCAACTGACAACCAGATAAATATGTAATCAAATCAAACCACATCATATCCATCATCATGGGGACAGTGCTTAGTAGACAACATCAAGTTTAATTAAAAAGTCAACACTGACTGATAACACCTTGTCATATATGTGGTAAAAGCCTCTGAGAACTTTATTGGTTTATAGTCAGAAAGTTGGGCTCTAAAATGCTGCTTTTAAATCTCTCTCATGCCAACCAGGATACATTTTTATGACAAACATTGCTGTGCTTCAAACAAATAAGAATATAAATACTCAGAGTTTCCGACAACAGTGTAACCTTTAGGGTGATTTACATATTTCAATGTTAGTGGATTGATAAGGATGTGTAAGACTGGACCTTTCTGATTGTGTGTACAGAGGTAGGTGGTCTTCTTTCAGTCTGAACATCAGAGAACATACATTCCACCTTTGGGCTTTGTTAAAGCTGTGTGTCTGGCAGACAATTTAATGTGCTCATTTAAAGTGACACACAAACACACACACTTGCTCAGGTTAAGTGTGAGTGTTTGTGGCTGACTGAACATTGCCGTAGGGCTGTCTAACACCTGACTGACAGAAAGACAGATAAACAAAGAAAGAAAGAAATCATCACCACAGGTCCCTGTCCACTGGTTGTCACCTATAAAAAAAAGTCTGTTCTTTGTCCTCCTGAGCCTCAAGAAGCCTGTCTGAACCTTTTCCACTCTGATTGACACTGCAGAATAAAGTACACCTGGCTGTGTGAGTGCACCCACTGTAGTCTGTCCTTTTCTGTTAAATCCATGCATCTGAACAGATAAGGACACAACAGACATTAAAAAATATATTTTCATGTATCTTTTCATTTTCTTGAAAAGAAAAGGTGTAGCACATTAATGTCCCCTCCCAAGCAATATTTACCTTAAGCCTCTTTCACACATAGTTCCCAGTAAATTACTGTGATAACCTTTCAGGCAACACTATTTCCGTCTTGCACCTTTTTACACACACAATGGCAATGCTGGAATAGATGGGGCAAGGGACAGTCCAGCAGATGGTGATAATGCAACTTATGGCTGCCAACCACCACCAAAACTCATGCTACTGATGCTGGCACCTGCGGCCGCCTCTTCAATGCCAGGGTCAGGGAGGAGGTTAAATGCCTTGATCATGTTGCTGACACGGTCAGTCACTACCCGAATCACATGTCATTGCACATTCCAATTTTTCAATACACTTTCGTACCTTTGGTAAATGCGATCTGTGGTATGGTACCTCTGTATGTGCTCTCAGCCTAACAAAACAGTGTGCGCCTGGAACATCCCATAAGTGAAACTGGCCACAGTGCCAAGGAAGCTGTGCCCTCTTCTACTGGTCCAAATGTCAGCAGACACAACAAACAACAACAAACCCATCACCTTTTTGCAGTAGGTCTCACAGCTTGGCTTCCATCTCTTCAAGGGCATGTGGCATCAGCGTATCCCAAACAACATTGTAGAAAGTGTCGAATCTCTTTGTATTCCCCTTTACTCAGTGGTTCATAGTGCATGTAAATCTTTTTAAAAAATGCTACATCCAGCTCCCTTTTTCTCTCCCCTGTCAGGATTGAGCCTTTGTGTGCAGTGAAGAAACTTCTGAATTCCTTACCGCCATTCATCACTTCTTTTCTCTTTCTCTTGTTGCTGCTGCTGCACCTCTCTATCTATAAAATACAAATTCATGGACAGTCCAAATTAAATTAAACAAACATTAATACTTTGAATGACAAAATAAATTCATTTTAATATTATATTAGGCTATATATGGGGCCTCTTCAAGGAGAACAGATTTGACTCACCCAATTGTATTTTATTTTATCATTTATTTTATTAGTAAAAAGGTTGTCATGGCAAGTTGCAAATTATTACCATTCAAAAAGGAAAAAGAATCAAACAATTCACTACTGTGGAATCATCTCATGTTGGCACAACTCACCATCTTCTCCTACCATCCCCAGAGTGGGTTGCATCAGTAACTAATAATGAGTAATACCTATCCCTCATAATTACTATCTTGCATACCCACTAAACTGCAGGTTCTCATCCTTTTTGGCCTTTGTTCCCTTAAAACATAACAGTTTCTCTGCCCGACCCCTCATCACAGGTGTCTGGAGTCATATGTAGTTCAACATTATTTAGAGGCCTGGAGAGCAAAAACTATCCAATATTTCACATGAAAAAGAAGTGCTGATCCTCTCCTATCCCGTTAATCATCCCATGACCACCTTATTTTAATGCATTGATATAATGTCTTTGTTTGCTAGAGAGCTCATTTTCTTATTTTATCAGCAACACAGTGGAAGAATTCATCACAGATCTGCAGTAGGCACCCTGAGCAGAGCTTCCAAGTTGACTTACAAAAAGACATCATGGGTGGACTGCTGTATTTAGAACACAGTTTTACCATTTACTCATTCTGTACTGCAGACCATGCCTACCAGACATAAACTGTATAAAACTGCACAAGTTAAAGACACAGTAAAGACAATTCTCTATTGATAGAAATCACTGCTCCAATTTACTTTGCTGTCACTAGTGAATGAAATTTGAAAATTGATTTCTCTCCTACATAAGAAACTCTACATATGTTCCAGTCTTGCTCATTACAGTGAAGTGGGAGCAAGACCTTCTCAAGCTTTTGCTTGGATGTGATTAAATGCAAATTTCACTTCTTCAAAAAACTTTGCACATCAGTGGATACATTTAAATTCCCTGCTACTTGATTGGTCAAGCATGTATTGTCACATCTCAACTCCAACAAACACAACAGCATAGCATAACAGTAACCACCATTTCACTTCTCTGTGTACATCAGCGAGGACTTTTCATAACAAAGACAATGGAGAGTACATTGTGGACAAACGACGACATCCAGGCCCTCTTCAGTATCTGGAGAGATGAGGCCATTCAAGGGAACTGGAATCTGCAGTTCACAATGAGGTGTTCTAAAAAAATTCCCAGCAGCTGGCAGAAATTGGAATTCACCACACAGCAAAGCAGTGCAGGGAGAAAATCAAAAAACTGTAGCAAGACTACAGAAAAGTTAGAGACCACTTTGTTGTTTTAGAAGAACAACAAAGTCTGCCTTGGCCCTAGCAGTGCATTGAATTTGGTGACAGTGCTTTACTATGTATTTGTCTGTGTACATCTGTAGATTGTACATTGGTTTTTAGCTGTTTTCCCACTCAGGTAACATTTCCAGTCTGGTAACTGCTGCAAAGTGAATGTGTGTAGTGGCTGCTTCCCACCATGCAGCAGCTCATGTGCACACCCAGATTGATGGCAAACTGTGCCATGTTTTGAGGAGGAGAATCTCTCTCTCTCTCTCTCTCTCTCTCTCTCACACACACACACACACACTCACACACATACACACACACACCATTTACAAATCATGCCGTATCATATGTGTGTTTTGGCTCACATTCTGTGCATAATGAGAATGTTATGCGAGAGCTACATTGTTGTTATGTAGCCTGATGATCAGCTACATTTATTAACAGACTTCGATCAAACATTAGAAATAAACAGTTTAAGTACAATAATAACTCTGTCACAGAGTATAGACAAAATTTGTATCATTCATCATTCTTACCATTTTGTCCTCGACAGAGATACCTGCTGATTACCCCCAGACCTGTAGTTTTGATAAGTCAATCCATCAGTTCCACCCTCTGAACTTTTCCATCTTCTTTTGGAATTGTTTTTATCTGCAAATAATTTTCCACCTTTGATTCACGTACAAGTGACAGAAAATCAAAGTAAAGATTAGCATCACTTGCTCAATTGTTGTCTTTTGTGCATTAGCATTAACCTTCCATTTGCATTAAAATGATGTCTGTCCTGCTGTCGCATTTTCAGTGATGTACATCTAATCTTTCCTGGTTTATAAAATACAATGCAAAAACAAGGCATAACGACCACCTGGAATGTTCCTTGCCAAGCTGCAGTAGAGGGATACATTCTAGTTGTCATGTCTAGATTTGTTGCCAGAACCTGCTTATTACTCACCTGTTACAGAGTGACATATTATATGTTTTTTACCCCTTTGTAAACTTAGAGAGTAATTGTCAGTTCAACTGGTGAAGTTGTGGCTGATTTCTTTCATCTTCTCACAGCCGTCGTCCACACCCGGCAGCATGGACTGGCATTGTGGGTCCGGGCCAGCCCTCAGGGTCATCTGTGCCCACCCTGGACAAGCCTCCGTCCCTGTTGAGAAAACAAGCCCAATAGCCTTACTGTTACATGTATATAACTGTGTATAAGTATTTCTGAACATAGCCTACTAGGCTAGCTTTATTCCAATGTTGCTATGTCCGTGGATGCAAAACATGGTTCAAATGTACATTAGCTAATGTATTGTATAACTGCCATGTTGCTCCACAAATGTCATAGCATGGAGTCTGTGAATATTTTGACAGCAAGAGGATGAAGTCTTCATTTTTTGTGTTTGTTTTAATGTGTTGTGTGAGTAGCCTATAGCCTAGGTCTAAGCATACTAACTTGGTTTCATATGTCTGTTCTGTTGCATATGTGATGTCATTGAATCAGATAGTGGTAACTCACAGTGTGCCAGAGGCTGCAGCCACCAGACCCATAGTGTTCCAATTTAATGTTTTAAAAATCACTGACAGTGTGGTTACTCTGAAGTGCAGATAGGCCATAATGTTGTTGACAAAAGACTCAGACTGTTGCTTGTGTTGTTGAGTTAAATAAATGGAGAGACACTCTGAAGATATATGTCCGTTTCAGCCTTTGTTTTTGTATAAGTGAATGCTCTTAAGAGAGAGAAATTAGACTTTTCAGTTGCCTCTCCGCTGTTAGGGTCTCAGCCGTCATCTATTTCAGCACTGTGGACAGTGCCGAGCCATAGCACCGCTGTGTTGCTGTCCCAGCGGTGTACTGAAAAAGAGATGAAAGGTACTGTTGCAGAAAAGCCCTCATTAACAAGAGGTGCTTTATTTTTTATGCAAAGAACTAAATCTGTTTAAGTCAGATATTTGCTCACCACAAAACAATTCTGTGAACTGACAAGGAATGAAATAAACAAGCCAAAAATAAAAAAGAAAAAAAAAGAATGGTTTTCTATTATGATTTAATGACCATCCATGAATTTGTTTCTCCCACCGGATCTGCTCTTGTCTACTGAGCCTTGTAAATTGTGTATTTATGTCCATTTTGACAGCTGCTCACTCCTTTCAGAATCTCTCATTGGAAATCTCTGGAACATATCTACTCCTTATTACTTAATTTTCAGAGTACACCAGATAAACACAGATGCAAACAATATTTCATGCCTTATTAGGCACGGAGCCAGGAGCAAGTCACAGTTGTCTGGAAGACAACAAGACCTGGAGATTGGCTTTCAGATGACGCACACACACATGAGGTTCTTACAAAGTATTTGTGTCTGAAAAACACAGACTGTGAAAATACTCCAGCTGTCAAAAAATAAAAAGCAAACAAACAAACAAAACAAGAAAACAAACAGACAAAAAAACACAAGTTTACTCTGAATATTTATTTAATACATTATCTTTAGTGTGCTAAAATAAAATGTTAATTATTCAGGGTAGAGAGTAAAATCAACCTGAATGGAGGTGGTTAGTCAACTGATTGAAGGTATTCTGTGAACAATAATGAATACTCCAGCCCCCTGAAATGTTCAGCCATAATGGATGCATATTCAATCAGCAGTAATGGATGCGTTCACCTTCAGTAAGCTAGTAAAAGGTTAACCTCACCACAGAAAGCTTTCACTTCAATATGTGAAGAGCTTAAAGCATCACAGCAAACAAATCAGAGAAGCTTGCCTTCATCAATTTCACTGAACTCCAGATGACCCTTATTAAAAGACAAACACTTAACAGAGCTTCCACCTCATCCATCTGACCCACAGACCAACACCAGGGTGTGCTGTGGATGCCATGTAACTGCCTCTTTTCTGGAAGCAAAAGCACTTTTAAAGTAATTGGTTGAAAAACATTGGTCGCTGCAGTTTTCCATAACAGCACGGAGGGCAAATTACCACCTGACTCTGTACATGCACATGGCAGAGTGAACAGGGCTGTTCCATACATAAAACTGACATGTTGAGCCAGCAATGATTAGTTAATGCTATGTTGACCATACAGGTAAGGGTTACTAGTCAACAAATGCATGATGTCTCCAAGGCATCATGCATGGGGAGGCTAAAATTACCTGGATTTAAGTGGAACATTTGAGTGGAATAAAAAACAACTTCAGCCCAATTGACACACCACCGACTGGCCTAGCCAAAGCTAGCAGCAGTCAGCCTAGATATACAACTGATCCAGTTTGGAGCTAAGCACCACCCATTCATGGCCTTCACTGGGCCCCACCAGAAGGAGAAGGAAGCACAGGGCTGATGGTGGAGAGGACCCTGATGTTCCAAATTAATCTCTTAGAGGAACACTGTACTTCGTGGGCAGAGCAACAAAATGATCGCATTGGCAAGTTGCAGAACTTAAGGGCCATGTAGGAGGAGGACAGATTCGCTCAGTGGTTTGCAGCAATGATAGACTTTGCTATGACCCTGACCACACCACAGCATTCTGTCAAATAGAAACTGCACAAATTCAAAAACACACAGCAACGAATCCAAAAGGGACAATTAAGAAAAACTGTGACAAGATGCAGATTTGTTTTCTTTAATAAATCTTAAAAAAGATTTTTAAGATTGCATAAAAACAATTACAGACCATTAGATATTATTGTTGTAACATAACACTTTATTAATATAAAACATAACCTCATCTGGGCACCACCTCCCAGAAGTAACCTTTAATGTCCAGAAGAAACATTAAAGTTTTAATTTAATTCTCAATTTGGTCCATTAATCAGTCTCAAAACCATAAGTTCTTGTCTCAACAGTGACCTGTTTACTGTGCTTAAAGAAAACAACCAACCACAGCATCTTAGGATACATTTTTTTTATAGCTAAATGTGAGGATACATGATAAAACATAATAAATAAAAGAATAATAAGGTCTATAAATAGTAATAAAATAAAATAAAGAAAATTGTTCAGGAATAGTGGCTTGAAGTGTATGACTCAAGGCTAATGTATTACAATGGGGAGTGCTGAGGGAAAGCTAATTCAACTTCTGTAAAGGAATTATCTTTTTAATTTTTACGTTATTTCACATCAACCTTTGATCACAAAGCCATGTTATGCCTGTTGTAGAGATGTCCAGTCTAATTCAAACTAAACAAACTAAACTTGTTGTTTGTCATAGAAAAATATAAAGAATGGTATAACTTTAATGGCTGTGTGGTAATCTATTGAGGAGATATTAATTTTTGATTTTATTACATTTTTACTACATTTGACAGTACTGCCCTCTAGTGGTAAGATTAGAGCTTCAAATTGAATTTTCTTATGTTAAGAGATAATTAATGTTTATGTGGCAACTTTACAATGGTATTTTTAAAAAACACATAAGTGTAACTTTTGATCGATAAACCTTATAGACAATAATTTTTAAACAGTTAAATCAGATAAGTAGCTGGATTGAATGAATGAAGTTACTGAAGTAATAGGACATTAAATTTGTAATGTGTGAAGAATTTCACATTCAAGTTTTCTTTTATTATGAAATGATAGTCATATTGAACATTTATATTATGAAGTAAGAGTTATGTTGAATTTATATTTGAGTATGTTTCTGAAAGTTTAATCTAAGTGTTGCTTAATCTTTATTTCATTCACTATAGTATTAAACGTTTTCTTTCAGTGTAGATGGTTTGAGAAGGTTGAATCAATTAAGGTTGAATGTCTAAACATCAGGAGAAGTGTTAATATGAATGTTAATGTTTGGTATGTTCATAAGGAAGAATTAACTTAGTATGAAATGAATGTGTAATGCTGAACTGTTTTTCTGAATGTAAATGGTAAAAGGGGATATGAAGTATTCAGACATAGTGACTGAAGTGTGAATTTGCATTTAAAACTCAAAAATGAATTCCCCTGTGTAATAAAGTTATTTACCATCTCAAGTCAAGTTTTGACTGAGCTCAGTTGAGTTGGTCTCCAGAAACTCATGAGCCAAGACATAATTCTTCTATTAAGACATCTCTTTTCTTTGTTTTACAACTGAGTATGCACATATGTAAATGTTTTTTTGAAATAAGGTCAGTTTGCTTTTGTTTTATTTGTAACCTTAAGTCTCAAGTTTCACATGTAGTAGTAGTAGTAGTTTATTTTGAAGTCACATCAACTAACCCAGCCTTACGGCAATTCATGAAATGGTTGTGAAATTTAATCTATCGATGTGTACATGGACATGATTTTTCCATTTTTTTCGGTAATGTATTTCAATTAGAAGTAGGTTTCATGCCTAGAGCATGTTTCATGCCTAGAGCATGTTTTTTTTGTTCTAAAAAAAAAGTTTAAAAAAATGAGAATGTATTATTATTATTATTATTATTATCATTATTATTTGTGAGCCAATGAGCCAATGGGAAATCTACAGATGGGTGACAAATTAAAGGAAAAACTAGTACAGGTCTGAATGCTTGACCCCTACAGTGAGGGGATCTGGTGGCTCTGTTATGCTGTGGGGGGCATTTTGCTCGCATGGTTTGGGTCCACTTGTCCCATTAGAGGGAAAGGTCACTGCTAATCAATACAAAGTTGTTCTGTTGTTCTGCTGTTCTGTTGTTCTGCGCTCTCCACCACCATCATAAAAACAACAAATGAGGGAATATCTTTTTTTTATCTTTTTGCAGTTGAATTTGCCAGCTAGAAAATCAGCTATCAGTTTCACAGAGAAAGAGAGTGAATGACTAAGTCAACCAGCCTATATAGCTGAGGAGCAGCTAGCACAGTGTTAGCCATCACACTGAATTCTTGCTTCACTCCCAGGGTCCATCCCAATACCCACACTTGTGGTATTTGCAAGTAGTCAAGTGGCTACTTGTGTTATATATTTCCTGTAGCTGTGATTATTCTTCTAAGTCCCACCAAGAAGAACAGATAATTGTTAATATTACCTGATAACCATTTGTGCAGATTCTTTGTTAACAGTTTGGTGTTTTAGCATGAATAATTCATGCTGAATTTCAAAATTTCATAAACTTCAGCTTATACTTGTCTATTGATTATTATCATTTTGTGGAAAATTCAAACATTCAGTGTACAGTTTTAATAAACTCAGTACACTGACTACTAATTGTTGATTGTATACTGTTTTGTCTTCATACAGTGTCACTTATTGTTATTCTGCCATTGGTTTTGGCCTTGGTGCCCAACATTTTGGCTGTGATGCCCCAATAAATTTTTATCAAAGGCCAATGTGGCTTTGCCCTAAAAACGCAAGCCTGCAATAGTAGTGACTTTACCAACCAAATTTGCCATCTAGCTTGCATTTAGGATAGCCTATTTCATTTATGTTCAATGACTAACGTTAGCTGAGCTGATACATCACATAACAAGACAAAGTTACAAAAGAAAATTCTACATTACTAACTAGTTAAATAGCCATTTCATGCCTCTGATCTGTTATTCCCTAATCTGTTATCACAGCAGCGACAAACAGAAGCATCGTTTCTGAATGCACACACGTAACTTTACAGTACTTCAACTGTTTACTTTTCCCTGGCCTGATGGGTTGGTCAAATGGCTATGATTGGCTGGATGTCTGTTAAATCAATCTAACATGACCAATAAGTTTTCATGTATGGGGAACTCAGTTATGTTTCATCAATGACTACTTCAGGAAAAAGTGAGGCGGGGTGGAATCAATTTTCTGTGAAAGTGTGGGTGTCGCAACAGCTGTAACAAGTCCAAGCTCCAAAGACATTTATGATGAGATGAAGATGAAAAATGACATAAGACTCAGCTGACATTGTGACATTCTCCTTCCCCCTTTTTTCAATAACATAAGCAAAAAACAGCTACAGTTTTAAAATACTGTGAAGCACAGAAAAAGCCCTGTGATCATGGTTTAACATGGTTCAATCAATCAATCAATCAGTTTTTATTTATATAGCGCCATATCACAACAGAAGTCATCTCAAGGCACTTTTCACATAGAGCAGGTCAAGACTGTACTCTTTAATATACAGAGACCCAACAATTCCCCCATGAGCAAGCACTTGGCGACAGCGGTAAGGAAAAACTCCCCTTTAACGGGTAGAAACCTCAAGCAGACCCCGGCTCTTGGTGGGCGGCCATCTGCTTTGACCGGTTGGGTTGAGAGAGAGAAAGAGAGAGGGAAAGGGGGAGGGGGGACAGAAGAAAAAAAAAAATCACAACAACAACAACAACAAGCACGAGCAGCAACAGCCAGGGAAGGATGCCATCAGGACTGTGAAGGACCGCGAAGGTTCGGCCCGGGACTCAGCTTTTCCTGTGAGATGAGAAAGCACAAAAAACTCCGGGGAAGAAGCAAAGTTAGTGACATGCATTGATGTTACATGAATGCATACAGATGGAGAGGAGGAGAGAGGAGCTCAGTGCATCATGGGAAGTCCCCCAGCAGTCTAGGCCTATAGCAGCATAACTAAGGGCTGATCCAAGGCGAGCCTGGTCGGCCCTAACTATAAGCTTTATCAAAAAGGAAAGTTTTAAGCCTACTCTTAAACATAGAGAGGGTGTCTGCACCCCGGACTGAATCCGGTAGATGGTTCCATAGAAGAGGAGCCTGATAGCTGAAGGCTCTGCCTCCCATTCTACTTTTAGAGACAGAAGGGACCACCAGTAAGCCTGCATACTGGGAGCGCAGTGTTCTAGTGGGATAATACGGTATTATGGCTCTTCAAGATATGATGGTGCCTGACCATTAAGGGCTTTGTAGGTCAGGAGAAGGATTTTAAATTCTATTCTAGATTTTACAGGAAGCCAATGTAGCAAAGCTAAAATGGGAGAAATGTGGTCTCTTTTTCTAGTTTTAGTCAGAACACGTGCAGCTGCATTCTGGACCAGTTGGAGAGTCTTTAGAGACTTGTTAGGGCAGCCTGATTATAAGGAATTGCAATAATCCAGCCTAGAAGTAACAAATGCGTGAACTAGTTTTTCTGCATCTTTTAGGGACAGGATGTGCCTGATTTTTGTGATATTACGTAAGTGAAAAAAGGCAGTCCTTGAAATTTGATTTATGTGGGAGTTAAAGGACATATCCTGATCAAAGATAACTCCCAGATTCCTTACGGTGGTGCTGGAGGCCAGGGTAATGCCATCCAGAGTAGCTTTATCATTAGATAATGTGTTTCTAAGGTGTTTAGGGCCAAGCACAATAACTTCAGTTTTATCTGAATTTAGTAGTAGAAAATTGCAGGTCATCCAGGTCTTTATGTCGTTAAGGCATGTTTGGAGTTTGTTTAACTGATTGGGTTCATCTGGCTTCACTGATAAATATAATTGGGTGTCATCTGCGTAACAATGAAAATTTATGGAGTGTTTCCTAATAATATTACATAAAGGAAGCATATACAAGGTGAATAGAATTGGTCCAAGTACAGAACCTTGTGGAACTCCGTGTCTAACTTTTGCCTTCACGGAGGATTCATCATTCACATGTACAAACTGAAATCGGTCTGATAAATAGGACTTAAACCAGCTTAATGCAGTTCCTTTAATGCCAATTAAATGTTCCAGTCTCTGCAAAAGGATTTGATGGTCAATTGTGTCGAATGCAGCACTAAGATCTAACAAGACAAGTATAGAGACAAATCCTTTGTCCGATGCAGTTAGGAGGTCATTTGTGACTTTCACCAGTGCTGTCTCTGTGCTATGATGTGCTCTAAATCCTGACTGAAAATCCTCAAATAAACTATTGTTATGTAGAAAGTCACATAACTGATTAGAGACTGCTTTCTCAAGGATCTTAGATAGAAATGGAAGGTTAGATATAGGTCTATAATTGGCTAAAACACCTGAATCAAGAGTAGGCTTCTTAAGAAGAGGTTTAATTACAGCTACTTTAAAAGACTGTGGTACATAGCCTGTTACTAAAGACAGATTGATCATATCTAGTAAAGAAGTGCTCACTAAGGGTAAGGCTTCCTTAAGCAGCCTAGTTGGGATGGGATCTAAGAGACAGGTTGATGGTTTAGCTGAACAGATCATTGAAGTTAGTTCAGACAAGTCTACTGGAGAAAAACAGTCCAAATATATGTCAGGATTTACTGCCGTTACCAAGGTTCCTGTGTTTGGGGAGAGAACGGTGCCTGTTGAGGGCAGGAGGTGGTTAATTTTGTCTCTAATAGTTAGAATTTTATCATTAAAGAAGCTCATAAAGTCGTTACTACTGAGAGCTATAGGAATACATGGATCAGTAGAGTTATGACTCTTTGTCAGCCTGGCCAAAGTGCTGAAAAGGAACCTAGGGCAGTTTTTATTCTCTTCTATTAATGCTGAGTAATAGGCGGCTCTGGCATTACAGAGGGCCTTCCTATATGTTTTAAGATTATCTTGCCAGACTAAGCGAGATTCTTCTACTTTGGTGGAACGCCAAATCCTTTCCAATTTTCGCGATGTTTGCTTTAATTTGCGGGTTTGGGAGTTATACCATGGAGCTAACCTCTTATGTTTTATTATCTTCTTTTTTAAGGGGGCGATGGAGTCCGACATAGTTTTTGCAAATGTACACACCGACTCAACATTAATCTTGGTGATCTCCGATTGGCGTAATCGGGAGTCATTACCGCCGACATGGATGACAATCGTACCATATTTACGTTTATTCTTAGCCAGCAGTTTTAAATTTGACTCAATGTCGCCCGCTCTGGCCCCAGGAATACATTTAACTATAGCTGCTGGTGTCGCTAACTTCACGTTTCTGACTATGGAGCTGCCAATAATCAGAGTTTGTTTCTCAGTGGGTGTGTTGCTGAGTGGGGAGAACCTGTTAGAAACATGAACTGGTTGGTGGTGAACCGTGGGCTTCTGCTTAGGGCTATGCTTCCTTTGGACAGTCACCCAGCCGCCCTGGCTTCCCGGCTGCTCGGGAGCTGCCGGGGGAGTGGGAGCTACGCTAGGTCGGCCCGCACCGGATACTAGGGGCTGGCTAACTATATTAGCAGCTGATTGTTTTTCCATGGTGCGGAGCCGCGCTTCCAATTCACTAAGCCTTGCCTCCAGTGCTGCAAATAAACTACACTTATTACACTTACCACTATCACTAAAGGAGGCAGAGGAATAACTAAACATTTGACACACCGAGCAAGAGAGAGCAGGAGAACGAGAGGGAGAGAGAGAAGCCATCGCTAACTACTTAGTTTAAGTTAGCTGCTAGTGCTAGCTGCAGAGCTAAAGTGACTAACAACTTGTGCGATTAGCGAGAAAAGTCGCTAAGAGAAAAGCGCTGAGAGTGCTTGTGTAAAACTAGCGAAAGTTTAAATATACAGCAGATATTAATCCACAATTAATCCACAGTAATGTGATATATATAGGAAAATCAACTGAGATGAGAGCAGCAACAACGCTATCAGTAGACACAGTCGGCAACCGGAAATGATACAATACATGTAATGTGTACATCTGTTCCACTCTAACAACCCTGAAAGCATGTTGTGTCATGATGTGACCTGATTAAATTGACATTCAATTGATAAAGCACAAAATTACATCAAAACGATTACATCAACAGGTTCACAACCATAGGCCAGCTGATCTCAGTCAGATGATTGAGTTGAGAAAGATGGCATTTAAGCAACAGAAACAAACATGAACAGAACTACCATTGCTAGCGCTTTAATCATCTGATACCAGCTCCACGATGAAGTATGTCATGCAATCCTGTATGAGCTAATCATAATTTTTGCAAATTTTGGAGAAAATAATGCCCATGACCCCACATGCATCACTGCAGTGGTAACATGCATCCACGGTTGGATGTTGGTTGACAAAGCATGACATATGGCATTGTGTCATTCATACACAAGCACAGAGCATATTAACTTAGATGGAATAATTCTCACATAGATAATCACAGAGACAAATAAACACAACACATGTATCAATACTACAGTTCTCAATGTGGCCACAAGACATCACACTCTTGTATTGGTTTTTAGACATGTGTCCACAATTGTTATCATGGTCAGAACTAGCATAAATATTGCCTGTAAATATAGCAGAGACAGTGTTGTATTGTGTGTTTGTTAGCTTTATTGCTTGTTAAGCTGTATTGCTACAGTTGACAGACCACCGAGTCCTGTTGTTCAGCTCTGAGGAGTGTTGATGCCTGCTGTTTGTTTAGTTGTGTTCATCACGCTAAGCTGATCTGTGTTGTCCCACTCGGGACTGCTCTGTATTGTGCCACCATGAGCGAATAAGCAGGTTGCTTTGTTGGTTAACAGTCCAGACAACTTGCGTTACAGACTACCGTCCATATGCATGCTCTCTGTGAGACAAAGCAACTGCTGCTCTCTCCCCACGGTCGCAGGACTCTGCAGTGAACCAGCGTTTCTGTCTTTTCCACTGTCTTGCTATCAACCCTGTTTACATACACATAAACACTCACACCCCCACACATATTTGGTGGGCAGATAACTCAGCAACAGAGCTCAACTCTGCTCCCAAGATATCCTATTGTTATAGACACATGTTGAGCCATCTTGCTATTGTCTCCGACCAAAACACCATGGTCACATCTGCCATTTGATCCTCACGTGACGTGACTTCCTCCTTTAGTCACATCCGCCATCTTAACTCTCACACATCATCAGCCCAGATCACATCTGCCATCTTGTCACACACACACGCATTCACCTGCATGCATGTTTAACCATATACAGCTGTTGCTTTATTATGCTTAAGTAGTGTAGTTATAGTACAGTGATTTGGTGACTGAAGCATTCATTAATTTTATTAATTATTGCTGAGTTTAATGAATTCTGTTGTACATTTAAAGAGAAGTCTTCTGTGATTATTGTGTTTAATTGTTGTGATAAGAGGCTGGTTGAGAGAGCCAGAGGTCAGACTCAAACCTTCTTCGTTCACCAGTGGATGTTGATATCCCTCAGATATTAGCATTTTAAGTGAACTCCTTTTATGAGACTACCTTACTGTTTGGTTATCGGTTCTGGGTTCCTGATGATGTCCTGTATTATTTATTTGTATTAATAATTTTATTGATTTTAATAATTAAGAATTACCTTTGATAATTATTAATTATTGCTAATAACCAAACATGCTCCTCCCAGCACCGACATATGTAACTGTACACCCAGTGGTGTAAGCTAGTAATGATGGACCCCAGTCAGAGTCTGTTTTTTTATGTGTGAGAAAGTCTTTACATAATTTCTCTCTTTTCTCTGCTTTTCTTTTGCCAGTTCACTTGCTTCATATAGCCCCTGAAACCCATTAGCATAAGCTTAAAGCAGGTTTTACTGCATTTTGGAAGATTTCCACTGGTCTTGTACAATGACCAGGGTCATGCAGCATGCCCAAAACAAAGATCACTCAGGCTGACACCAGTGGTTTCTCGTACAACCTCTCTAGCTGCTAATAAAAACCTGGGCAGCCCCTCCTCCCAGTAGCTTTGAGCTATGTGCAACTTAATGATTTCAAATGTTGGTGAAATCACGGGATAAAAATTGGTTGCCAAGGCGTAGGTGTAATAGTTTGATTCAGTTTTCCTTTTAACTGACAGATGTGACAAGTCTTGAAATGTCCTTTTTTAACTTTTTTTTTTAAACAATTTTGCTGTGCAGGGGATTTCTTTGCTTCAATACCATGTGTGGCCACTGGGACAAATTGGCAGCATGGCTTAGCTGCTACACCATATCCACTTCTCTTAATACATCCATGGTAACTACTGGAAAAGCATGATGAGTATGATACATTGGAACTGTAACAAAACATAATGCTAAAAACAAACAAACCTGTGACAGTATGTGGAAGATAGATAGAGACATTCTACTGGCTAAACAAATGACAATGAGGTCTGTTTTAAAGAAGAAAAGTATCAGTAACAGCTGAGCTTAACTAATAAGAATATTCTGTTTTCCCTGAAACATTTAGCCCTATACATATACATTTCCAGTGTTCAAAAGACACCCTGATCATATTCCGGATTATTAAATAATGAATTCACAATCAGAATATCAAAAAATACAGATGCAAATAATCAATAAATAGTATAAACACATTATGCAAGTAGAAATGGTTCATGTCTCTGAGCAGTACACAGGACACAGTGTAAATACAGAATGCAGGTCTTTCATTAGGTGTTTGTTAAACAGGTAACAGGCTGCAGAGAGGAAACAGCCTTTATTATTATTATCACAGTGCACGTGTGTGCAGACATAAACTCCATTAGAAGTTTCTACAGCTGTTAAAGCTGACTGACAGCTGATCCAGCTGTGATCAGCTGCTGCCATCATCACAAACGGATATCGCTTCACGTGACACTTCAGAGGAAAGGACGTCTCATTTCTCTGAAAACAAATTTCCTTGTTTCCTTGCGTCTCTCCACTCATCCACAGTGGGAGGGAATAAGAGGCAAGAAAAAGACGCAAGTGAGGGAAACGTGAATGCAATTTAAGAGACTTGGGATGCACACACAGACAGGTGAGATGCAGCCTCTCAGGTGCGCTCTGATGTCATAATGAAAGATCTATCCACAAGTTCAGGAGCTGACTGAAAAATAATTCAAGTAGAAGTTTTTGAGATATTTAAAGATACAGTAGGTTTGAGCATTGCTGTGGCTCTGTCATGAAACTCTTAGCTGTGCTGCCCAAATCAACAAACTGAAAGAAGCACAGAGCTGCAGAATCTCAGGTGAGGTCTGAAAATGGTTTACAGCAGATTTAAACAGAGCAGCACAGTACTTACACACATTGTGGAAATGTATCATATCAATTTTAAATATTCATTTTAGTCTCTGATTTATATTAAAAAAGTCAAATCAGTTTAAAATCAGAGAAAAAAATCATGATACAAGTCCAGTTTTGTCATGGACTCATGGTTTTTGTGTTTTTATGTTATCTTTATGTTTTTGTTCTTTTGGGTTCCTGTGTTCACTCTGTGTGTGTATTAATTCCAGATCTTCTGTATGATTGTTGAGCCTGTGACGTTTCTGACAGTATGTCTCTGTATTCCTTAGTTGCCGTAGTCCACCTGAGAGGTGTACTACAAAGCAAGATTAGTGGGTTAGCAAAGTAAATTGAGCCTAAAGCCAGGGTTTTCAATGTCACGGAGGTGGCTCTCTTTTAACCTGGCTAGATCATCATGGTAACTTATGCTGCAAACTGTTCCGAGTTTCAGCTAAAATCGGCAATAAAAAGCGCCGCCCTTTCACTAACTACCTGATTTTCTGCCAAGTCCATTTAACACTGCTGGTACTGCAGCTATTAGAACACTGATTAGAAAATTGATTAGTCTTTTATCATACTTACCATTGATTTGATATGTCATATTGTAAATTTGTAGTGGTGTAATAGGTCAGGGTTACTTAGAGGATGGGATTTTGTTACAATATATCAAACTGCATTTCAAAATTAAAAAAAAAAAACAAAACTAATAAAAACAAAAAAACTAATGAAGAAATACTTTGAACAAAAAAAAATCGATTAGTCTGTTGGTATTTATCACAGATAATATTCAATCTATAATATTAATTTTACTTTGATTTGGCCAAAACCTAAAGTGATTTCCAGTTATCCTTCATTATGGGAGAGAGTCAGGCATGAATGCACTTCTTGAGTATAATGTTTAAATCTGCTGCATCAAGTTTAAAGTTTAAGAGCTGCTTTGGATGTGGGAGGCATGGAGAGTGCATTGCTTGGTAAAATATGAGTATAATAAGTATTTTCACTAATTATTAATTAGTTTTTTAATTAACGAATTTACACGATCAGCAGTTTTCTGCCAGCATTCCTCTCTTGCCTTATTTGCAGCAACAGTGTTGCTTTTTGTTGTGATAATGTATTTATATTACTCATAGCTCTCCGTTATAATGACTGACTGAAGCAGGCGGCACGCGATCTGTCAATTTTGTGCGGAAAAAGAGTCAAATGATGCGTCAAACCTCCCCTTTCATGGGGTCACACACAAAGCCTGAAGCAGAAAGCTGGGTAAACAAAGAAAGTTCATAACTACCGTCGTGATACCAGTTATCTCTGATTGTGAGTTTAGGGTTTGTCAAGCCAGCTCACACAAAGAAAGCTTGGGTATGTTGAACTTGCTTTGTAGTACACCCCTCTGATGTCCTCTGACTGTTCTGTTTTGTGATTGGACTGTGTGGGAGAGGGCTTGTTTTGAGTTGGACTTTTGAGGGACTTTAAGACTTCTGGCTTTATGTCATTCAGGTTGCTTTTACTGGTTGGACTGTGCTCATAGTGTTTCTGGGTTTTTTGTTTTCTGTTTGCCCTGTGTTTTTCCTCCTGTGTTCATGTACTCCTCCTTACACCTCCTCTGCATTCATCCTCGTTAGCCCTGCCCTTGTTTCAGTGTTCTTCCCCAGTCTGCTGTCACCTTCACACCTGCCCTATATCAGTCTTGTCAGTCCTGCCCTGCTCCCAGTGTCTTCCCAGCCTATCAGCTCCCAGCCTGCCCTTGTGTTGTACCAGCTGTTTCTTGTTGTCCAGTCTCATTTCAGTCTCAGTCCAGTCTTTGTTGAGTTGTTGGTTCTGCTCAGTTAGTCCTGTTTTGTTCTGTTCTGGGAGTCTGTTCATCCCTGAAATAAAGAAGGTTTTCTTCAGCCCTGCTTCTTGTCTCTGCATTTGGTTCCACCTGCCTGCTCTGCAGTTTGTGACAGGTTTCAGGAAAGACACATATTCAATATAGCAAACTTTTGGCAGAGTTAGGTTCTTTAACTGTGTGTGTGCACGCACAACCTTATATCCTAAAAATTATGTTCATATACAACTAAACTATTTTCCCAGTTATGTTGTGACAAACATAATTGCTGCCTTGTTTATGTTCACAGGTAATAAATTTTCAAATTAATGAAAATACATTTATATATCACACTGAATTCAGAGGTAGGAGGTGAGGTGGATGGGTAACATCCCATGTTACCCATCCATAAGATGCAGAACTCTGCCGCCACAGTTCACATCTCGAGTCCCACATGTGTTCAGGTATATGCAACAAAAGCACTTTGGTTCAGGTTTGTGAAAGATTCTGGAGTGAAAGATGGTGGTGTGGCTTAAATGTTAATAAACATGTGCTTCAGACTTTTTTCTGTATTAAACCAAGACCACAGTCTTTCTCTAACTTTAACAAAGTGCTGCCAGAGTCTAAACACAACCATAAAAGTTAAATATTGCTGTGGTTTCTACTTGCAGATATTTTACCTCAAGATCGGATATTTTGGTGGAAAAACATTTCAATCATATGTTCATTATCAACATTTTTGCAACTTGCCAAATATGTTCATCAACATTTTCTCATTATGTTCAGAGAAAACATTCAGCAGCATTACATTTCCAGCACAACATATTTGCTGTTGCAATTTAGTCGTATATGAATGGAATTTCCAGGAGACAGGGTTGGTGTTCACATGTATGCATATGAGTGAGTATGTGCACATACACAACTGTTTATTTTGGCTGTCTGACAAAAAATGCACCAACCAAAGGTCAAACCAAGTCTGTATCTTTGCAGACACATTAGGTAAATACTTAAAGTTCCCTCTTCAATTACATTAGCTTTGAGAATGTTTTTCAGTTTCCCACAGACATCTTACCCCAATTTCAATATGAAAATGGTCAGCACACAGTAAGTCAAGAGAGCTGTCACAGTGGCATTGGCCTTTATTTACCTCAACAGCAGATAGATTGAGGGGCCTGTTTCACCAAATTTGCAACATGTAATCTGTGATTTGCAACATGAGATCATACCCACCTGCAGTGATCTGGACAGGTTTTTCTAATTAAAACAAAATATGCATGATTCATGTGAGACTTGCAAATGTGTCCACAGTTAGTGACAACAATCCTCTGTGAAATGTGATGCCGCTGTCATTTGCCATCTGCTTGTAAGCAGTGCTCGCAAATCACTTTTGTGAAACAGGCCTTAGGCCTTAATTTGGAACAGGCTTTTATTCGAAACAGACATTTATTCCAAAGTCCACCTGCTTCCTGGTTAAAACAATTCATCCAAATTTACACTTCCACACACTCACCACTCTGCTGCTCTCACTTTCTCTTCTCCAACAGAAATGCTGTTTTCATTCACCATTTATTTCCACTTGCATCCACTTTGCCATTTTTGGATTCTAAGATTCTAAACTACTGTCAATAAAATTAAACACATCCTGCACAGATATCACATTAAAAGTCTTCCAGCAGCTCAAATGGCACAATCACTCACTTTCCTGGCAGGCAGTTTATTATGAAAAATCTGCAGGAAGTGTTGAGTTTCAGTTTAGATGAGCGAAGTTCAACATCAATTGAAAAAAGTATGAGGAAAGAATATATCTTTTAAAAAAGAAACTCTAAGCAGTAGAGTGTAAAAAATGGAATAACTTGTTGAATTTACCATATGAGCCATTATAGTACAGGTAAATTTGCAATTAGCAGAGGCAATAGCAAGTATCAGAAGCAACAGCTCAGCGTTAATAACAGACAGTATGGGTGAGGCCTGGGGTGGCTGCTGGTGCATTTTCAATGTAGTAGCAGCCCCATGGCAAGTAAAGAAATTAGCAGTAGAAGCATTAGAAGTTAACAGCAGTATCATTTACATGTATAAAGCAGGACATTTCAATAGACTACTGTTGTCTCAGTGTGTGTGTAGGTGTGTAGTTGGCCATCAGGGAGATTAACTGGTAATGCTGATCTGGTGGTGCTATAACTTAAGTACCTCCTTGAGCTTACACCATGAGATCTACAGAATTTGCATGCAGTACTCCATTGAAATGCTTAAAAACAAAAAATTACAGCTTTTCATTCCATAAGTCCATATTTTTATCATATTTTGTGGATCATTTGTTTATTTGGTTCAATGTATTACATGACCTCAGATGTATCATCAGATTGCATGTTAAGTATGAAAACACCAGTGTTCAAACTATCCCAACAACTGCTGTGTCTACTGTTGCTCTATCATCTCCCACACACACCCTTGACTCCAAACACTCCAAGCCTTTTACATATATTCTTCCCCCATTGTTCCTCTGCTGGTGTGGTTTCAAACAAACCCTAATTAGGCTGTGCCTGGTGTTTCACAGTGACATATTAAATAAACAGTATGGATGACGCATTGGTAATAATCTTCCCACTACAGTTTACGCGCAGTAATGCAGTGAATAAACTAAACACTGATTAGAAGAATGCCAACTTATTCAGTCATATAATGGCATTGGGGGTGCAATCACACAATGCATTAACAAAATACTATTTATATTGTAATTGAATGTGCTTTAAGTGAGACCTTTTGAATTATGTAAAACCAATTTTATTAGAAAGTCATGTGAACACAATAAAGAAACAAAGTAAGTTCCAGCTGAAAACATGCACATCATCAGAAAACTAACATCAAGCTTTCAGCATGGAGAAAGACATTACACTCACTACTTTATTAGGAACACCTGTACAATCTAATGCAATCCAATACAACATCTCTGCCACAAATTCTACTTTTATCAAGTATATACATTTTCAGTTTTTTGTTGACATTGTCAGAAAGGTGATAACTCTACCATATGTTTGATTGAGGTTGTGGTGGGTGGTTGTGGTGTACTGGAGTGCATTATAGTGAAAAAGTTTTCCTAATATTTTCTCCACTCCATTAAAGGACAGGTTCACAATTTTTCAGGTCTGTCTTTAAACAACAGTCAGGTGTCCAGTTGAACATTGAAACATGTTTTCTTGCCATAACAATTCCTCCTGTTCATACTGACCATTAGAAGATCCCTTTATAATGCACTTACAATGGAAGTGATTTGGGACAAAATCCACAGTCCTCCTTCTGTGCAAAAATGTATTTAAAAGTTTATCTGAAGTTAATATGAAGCTTCAGCGACCAAATGAGTCAAAGCAAGTAGATATCTCTCAGCATTACAGTCTTTTTAGTGCCAAAGTCCCTCTTTTTGTTACTATACTTCCATCGCAGCTCAACAGGGAAACACTGTCTGAGGAAACACAAAGAGGGAATTTGATGCTAAAAAGACTGTAAATGTGGCAGTTATCCACTTAATATGACTAAACTCAGACTGATGAAGCCTCATATAAGCTTCACATCAACTTTTAAGTGCATTTTTGCATAGATTGACTGTGAGGACACACTGTGGATTTTGTCCTCCATGACTTACATTGACAGCACATTTGAAGGGGATCTTTTAATAGCCAGTATGAACAAGAGGAATGATTACAGCGAGGAAAACCTCTTTCACTGTTCATATGGACACCTAACTGCTGTTTTAAGACACACTTGAGAAATTGTGAAGCGATCGTTTAACATACATGAGGGGGGCAAAATAACAGTTCACCAGGTTGATGGAGGTTGAATTGCAGGTTGAATGAATTGTACAGATAAAGACGTTCTATTGAGAAACACTATATGTCAGTGCCAAGTACAGCTAACTTAAATTCAGCCCTTTTTGCAACACGTTAGCTCCCTATTCATTTTGAAATTCAGTTAATGAAACTTTTGATTACTTTTAAAGGCCTTCATGGTTTGGCTCTGTTGTAGATCTCCTTTTGACTTTTGGACACCATTTTCTGCACCAAGACCCCTATGTTCTGGCTACCAAAGTCCTACAATCCAGGCTCAGAACCAAACAGTTCATGCTTTTTACAGTTTTGGCTCCAATACTGTGAAACAACCAATTTGATCTGAATAAATTGAGAAGTACTTGTATATAATAAGAGAGTAGTACCATAAGAGAGTTATGTTGTCCATCACAATATTACAATATACATAGCTACTGCTAATACAGTTCTATTTAAACTATGTTAACACACAAAAATCAAACATTACAATCAGTAATCAGTTTAGCTCTCTGTTTGTCTAATTTGTTCTTTTACCATAACTCTTTCAGCTAATAAAACTTATCAGTTTTAAGGAGGAGATGATTTGTGCCTCAAAGAATAAAAAGTCAGAATATTATCATTATCACTTTATAACATCATTATTTTATTAGGTTTTGTGAGGAGAGCTCTGCAGGGGTTTAGACTTGAACAATTAGTGTTTCTTTTTTAATGGACTACCACACATTCAGTCAGTCAAGAACCTGCTTTATAATCCCTCTGGTTTCCAAATTATCATTTACGTCAAACTCCAAGAGTGTTTTTATCAGGATACTGAAGCATCCAGAGCCCATGGAAGATAATGGCTAGTCTATTAACCTTTCAGTTATCCACAGCTCCGTAAATATGTAAACAAACCAGCGGAATATTAATTAAAACAGACAACTAGAATTAATGTGGCTTTGATGATTAACCTCTCGAATATTCAATAACATGCAGCTGGGTAAAGGGTTTGCAAAGGGTTTCTGCATACAATAATAACAAAGCATCCAACACCAAGTGCCACAGCTAGCAGCTAATGTTTTATAACACTCCTACAGCTATCTGGCTCCTCGACATGGCCATGTGTTAACCCTGCACCACTCTCATGCATGTCAACATTGTGAAAGGCTCCATCCAGCTACATGTAGCTGCCTCAGTGTCAGGGTCCTGCTATCGCACATGGTGCCTTACTGTCTCACGGTCATGGTTTACTGGGACATTTGAATAGAACTTAGCTATCACACCTGTGCTTTTCCTGTTAAACCTCGAGGCCTACTTCACTGGCATTCTTTATTCCAACTCTGATTTAGCATTGGTTTCCAAAGCATACATTACAAAAAACTTTATTTCTGGAAGAAATCTTCCTCCCCTGTCTGTTTCACCTCTGCACTGTCTATTAACTGTAGCCATCAATGTGCTATCAATGTGTCTCTGCAAATGCTCCAGGTGGGTTTAAAATATTGATCACATTTTGAACCAAAACAGATACACCTCCAACAAGAGCTAGTAGATTCATCTGTTCTTTATATGTTCTCCGACACAGCTGCAGGCTGGTGGAGATGTTCCAGTATGACTTGTGGCTTGCAATGGTAGTTCCTCGTATGGTAAAAAACCCACCATTAGACCAGAACCACCAGAAAATATCTTTAAGCATTTATAAAGCAACTTAATGCATGCTAACTGAAGAGACGCTGCATTGTGTGTGACTCAGGGTATTACATCTCTGCAGCATGTGACACCAGAGCTAATTGAAATACTTTAAGATTGTGAAACAATCATTTGTTTTTATTTAGTGTGAAGGCTGCCATGCATCATGATGCATTTTATTTCCTCCTTGTAGACATGTGACTTAAACTCAGGAATCTAGTTCGCTCTATCAGACCTGTTTACAGGCTTGAATTGTATGTTTGTCTGGCATCGTTGACTTATTGAACATTTCAGCAGGCATTTTAAAGCGCAATCAAAGCCTGTGACCAGCAGGTACTATTAATGACATAAATCTCTTAATATATGGCTCAGAGCATCAGGTGAAAGGTCTTTCTGCTGGGGTCACTCCATCACATAAATGGTGCATGTCAAGCTTACCAACTCAGCAGTGGGCGGGCAATTGCTCCCGGTCCCTGAAAGCTCCAGGCTAAATGTGTGCCAACTAATTTGTGCTTATTTAATTGAACATTTGTTTGGAGAAAAATGCATTAAGGCACAATATCCACTTATATGATAAGGCTGCTGGTTCCTGGTTATTTCTTTATCATGGTTTTAAGACCTTTTAAGATCTCTATAATTTCAGGGTTTTTTTACTAAAATGTTACACATTCCCAAATTAATATTATTATCTTTATCTCTTTATCTCTTGCTTGCTTTTAATTACCTTCATTCTTTAATTTAATTTCCTGCATTTTGCATGCACAAAGGGTTAAATCAAACCCTGTTTTTAATACTGTTTATGGGTCTGCGTTGTTTTGTTTTTTAGCAATGGCCATTCAATCATTTACAGTTTGTAACTACCTTTCTGTATGGTAATAATAGTAGTAGTTGTAACTATAATAGTAGTTTTCATCATTAGTGGTGGTGTCTGCCATTCCCATTCTGGATTTCAAGTTCCCTCTGACGCATCACCTATAACATGATTTTCTTTGGCTGCACTGCAAACACCAGCTGCTATTCTGTTGTATGTCGGACAAAGTAACTGCTTAAAGAGTGTTCCCTGGAGTATCGAAGCTCACCCACTGTTACCACCAGTGTTACAGGTGTCACCAAATCAACCAGGACTGAAATTTCAATCTGTATGCAAATTGGGGGGCCAGGTAGCATTCCAGCATACTCTACATATTCCACAGAGAGTGGGAGGAGCAGGGGGTTAATGGAGGCTTAGCAACTCATTTTGTCATTTTGTGGCACAGAGACCCCTAGCAGGTTAATCCAGCCATGAGGTCAGGTTAAAAATTCTTCATCAAAAACAGGCTTTAATGTCAAGTATTTAAAGTCCATGTAAAGGAAAATTAGAGATACTTTTTACACATTGTACATGTTAGAAAATAATGGCATGAAAAAAATGTGAAAACACTGAACTATGTAGTACTGAATTGTGCCGGGTAGTTTTACAGATTTTAATCAGAGACAAGTGGGATCCACTTCGGATAATCTGCTGTTACTGGTGAATGGGGCCATTTTCGGTCAACATTAGTGCTCAAGGAGTTATTTTAAACCCAGCTGAAGCAACTGTTTATCAGTGGAGCCGCCAGCGGCTGTGGCTGTGGCTTCAGCACCAGCTGGAGGGATGGGTAGAGTCAACTGATCAGCAATTGCTCCAAGGGTGACAGCCATAATGAAGCTGCCAAGAACTTTTCAGCAGAGAAGTTAGTTAATATAAGAGCACTGAACTGCATTGGAAAAAAAATGACAATAATTGGTGATGGATCATTCGTTAACAAGTCATTTAAGTGACACATTTTTACTCCACATCCATTAAGTCCACATTTACCTGCAAAATATGTGCCGAATTAAACAGTGGCTCCTAACGTTAATTTATTTTTTAAAGTATCATCCATGTTGCTTGCCTTAAACCTACAAACAAGGCCTATTATGTATCATGTTATTATTTTTTATACAGGAGCATAAACAGGGAGCACTTCAGCAGACACACCCCAGTGTTTCAGAGCAGAAAATACTGCTTATTTTTCCACAATTTTGAAGCCTAATTTTATAGACTTGGCAAATTTTTTAATCGTTCAAATTTGGCTGGGTGGCTGATTATACATTTTTCTGTGGTGTGACAAAGTCAGAACATATTTATTATTTATTTTCTTAACACTGACTTTAATATACATGGTCTGTCAACTTAAAACATCAATTTCAAATCAAGCTTATCAAATGTATTATATTATTATATTAACATTACTATTTATTATTATTTGATTTATTGATTGGGACAGTGTGCAGTTTTAAACATTAAAGATGCACTGCACCGGAGTTAGCTCGAGACTAATTTGTATCTGTAGTCCCCACAATCAAAACATACAACAGTTAAAGTTAAAATTTGCATTCACTGACACACCAAGATATTTAAAATCAGTAACTATGTCAACTTTTTCACCTTTGATGAAAATATCAGCAATATATGACCAATATACTACTCACTCACTCACTCACTCACTTGTGGAACACTTCTTAAAGTTATGACCTCTAAAATTTCCATTATGCCAACTAAAATTTTAGACTATTTATGGCTATATTTTTTTGCAATTTCCATTCAATGCATTTACATTATTTTATTACCACTATACTCTGTTTTTATTGTTTACTGGCAGAGTCCATCATTCTTGCATGAGATTCAAATTGCATACCCATGCACATGCATGTACTGGACATGATGTGGAAGACAAAAGCCAGCACATAGTGTATGTGCATTTTACATAATGTGGAAGACAACATTCAATCATGAGTTCAGTATGAACTGTGTCAGAAAACATTATTGACTGTCCTCTTTATCAATACAACATGATGGGATTCTCACAGTTTGTTTGCAGCTGAAACAGATACACCGGCATCCCTGCATTTCTGACGGGGATGCTGACCCTCCTATTGGAGGTCTGGGACGTGCATTATTAAAACCCATTTACTGTTACCACCAGTAACCACAGGTGTCAACCAGGGGCCTGTACTACAAAGTTCAACATACCGGGATATCTTTTCATTAGCTGGCTTCATTGAGCCTAACATTGGCCCTCCAGATAACCAGTACTACAAAGATGGTTATCAGCTAGCTCAGTCAACTCTGGATTTTCCAGCTATAAGTGTGTTCATGTGAAAGAGGTAGGGTTGTTAATTATGAACGACATCATCAGAACCCTGAATGAAGCACTTCATATGATATGACATGAAAGGCTGATACCAAAATTCCACATATTAAAAGTTGTCTAAGGCTTAAAATACATGTAGGAATGATTATATATGACTTAAATATAGAGTGAGTATCAGAAACCATTCTGAATTTCACATAAAAAGACTTAAAAGTAATGCCAGACTGTTTCTGCTACCGATGACTAATGACTGATGAGGTCTATCTGACCCAAATGTTACATTTATAATCATGGGAACCAATTAACAGTGTGTGGATTATTTTCTAATAAAAGACAATATTTCGTTTTTATTTCCAGTTATCATCACACAGTTGTCTCATGTTATTCTGTGCTGTGGTGATGGAATCAGAGCATAAAATCATCAACACTATCACTCGGGGATAAAACAATCTTTGCACAATTAAAATGCAGCTAAAATCATCATTATGTGTTTAGTGTTGTAAACAGTTTGTTGGAAGCTCTGTTTTAGATCCAGAGCGGAAATGAAAGTCTGGAACAATAAAATGTCTGCACTGACCTATAAAAATATATAATTCTCTTTTTTACTTGTCACTTTATCATAAACTCAGGACTTTTGTCCATGTAGGGATCCTGTAGGAATGATGACTCCTTTTTTACAGTGATCTGATTGGTCAGTGGTCGGGGTGTTGACAGATTGTGATCTGATTCTCTGAAGTTAACCTGCTCCGGAGAAGGTTAGCTGTTCAGCATAAGTTACCATGGTTAAGAACCCTGGTTAGAAGTGAACCACCGTCGTAACCCTGACCCCTAACCTCAAATCCTGCTTCGTAGTACAGACCTCAGGACTGAAATCTTTACAACTATAACTTAGAGTCTTTCCATTTTCTTTATACTGAAAATTTTAAAGCAAGTCTTTGTCTGGAAACAAAAGAAGGAAAGTTGAAAGTTTAAAGCCTTAAATATTTTTCCAACTTACACTTGAACACTCTTCACTAAGTTTTGTGATGCTTCTCCTGCAAACTAAAACATTGTCCCTGTATTCAGCAGAGACAGCAGAGAGCCTTCATGCTCTTGTCCTTATACACTTTCTACTTTAATAAATGACAATCTCTTTTTGACCATTTCAGTGTTCTACATTTTATATTTCTTCAACAAATTTGCATTAACGAACAGGATAACAAAGCAGCAAGTATTCTGGGTGAGTAAACACTTGCAGTGTTGGAGTGTATGTCTTAAAGATTCAATAGCTTTAAATTAGTGCCAATTAGATGATTTGTACATTGCTGTTACTTGATATTGTGGGTTGAGTCACTAAAAAGACTTTTTTTTCACTGATATGTCTGTGTCCTTAGTAATTGCTTGGCAAAATACAGTTTAAGTTGCGCTGAATATGGACTTTTAAAGGGGCCCCCAGAAAAGGAGAGAGAGAAAAATGAATGCATTTTTTAAAATAATTAATTATGAAGTGACTTTACTGTAGCTTTCCATTCAGCACCACAACACAAGACTAAAGACTAAAGATCAACAAAGGAACAACCTGTTTTCCCTCTGTGGCCTCCTGCGTATTTTTCCTGACTTTTAATGACTGATGTCAGCTCCAGTCTTGTGTGATATAAGTGAAGTAGAGATGTTTTTAATGGTTTTAAAATTTTAGCGTTTAAAATAATGTTATCATCAATCTCCCAATATAATTTTTCCTATCTCATTCAATCGCTGATCTTTTCGTTGAACTCATGACAGACTAAAGAACTCAGACATTGTTTTAAGATATAATAAAATACAGCTTTGAAAAGTAGTGTCTGAGATGATTTTTCCACATCAAAAAGAAATCAAAAAGTTTTAATATGACATCTTTCTTCCTTTCCTCACTGAAAAATAGAGAATCTGTAACTGCAAATATTTTCCATTTCAAAGATTAAGTCTCCTACTTCATCAAAAAGGTCATTCTCAGTGTGTGTGCACTCGAGGCTTCAAGTTTCCACATCACACTTGTGTAAGCCGTTCACTGGACCAGAAATGGCTCCAAACTGGTTGTGATGTCATAAATCATGTTTGTAGGTACAGGCCTTAAACTGAGATTTAAGCTGAGCACAGAGAAACTTTCCTCCTTTAGCAGATGAATGTGAAAACAAACTCTGTATATACATCATTCTGCACAGAGAAGAGAACAACATCCAACTGAAGGAAGAAGAAGAAAAATATGTTTTGACTAGAGGGGGATTTCAATGTCTGTGGCATTGTTTTATCAGATACACACAAAAAAAGGGAAAGAGACTATAGCAGAGAGGAACACACACACACACACAGAGAGAGAGAGAGAGAGAGAGAGAGAGAGAGAGAGAGAGAGAGAGAGAGAGAGAAAGAAATCACTGATTTTTTTGTTGAGCAGATGACATCAGATTAATATTTCCTCCTATACAACCTTCCTCATTCATTGCACTCCGTTGCTTTCAAGACAACCTGCATAAAGACGACCCAACATCAGGTCTCACTTAGCTGCACTTCATGTAAATCACATGAACTGTGTCTCATTTACAGATTGCGTCTCATTAAATACCCACTGAATTGAGAAACTGTAGAGACATAAACTTTTGCTCTGATGGTACTTTGTGACAGACTTAGAATTATGTGTGTATTCCAAACACTTGGGGTCTGTTTTCCTCAAAGCAGGTTTGTAGAAATTGAAATGATAAAATTTTTTTTCCCATTTCAGGAGACTAAATCACATAATCAAATCAATCAGTACAACAGACTTCAGGGATTAATTAATCTAAATTGTAATTGCAACTGAAATTTACCAACTCATTTTGTGACAGGTGAGATGGCACAGTAGGTAGTATAACTAGTTATACCTTTATTTAGTTATACTAAATCAAAGAAGATAAAGCACTGTGAACAGGGTTCAGGTAAATCACCAAAAGATAAATCTCATCAGTCTCACATCACCCCAGCAGGGTGTTCAGTCATTATAGAGGGCAGAACATCAAGAAAAGTATTTACAGTAAAGCCTCCTGCTGAAGTTGTAGGCAGAGACAAAGGTTTGGACTTAGTGATTCCCTTCACCTGAGGGACAGAGGCTGTTAGGTAGCTCTGTCTGCGCATAGAAAATACAATTACTGGAAAAAGTGGTAACTGAAAAAAAAAACAACAGAATGTGATTCCAACTACACATTGACATGTTTGAACAAAACATCACAAGTGTGGAACAAAACAACACACTAAACGAAATTCACAACAGAAAAAAACACAGGTTAAAGGTGAAGAAAAAGCGTCTGGAATAGAGAGTGAACAGAAAAAAGGCACACTATGACCAGAACCATTGGCTCAGGCAATGGCAGAACAGCTTAGTCCAAAATTCCTCTCTGCATTACAATTTCAGATTGGTCTCACAGAAGCAGAGGTCACAAACAAAAAGCAAAATAACCAGCAGGATTATAATAACTGTACTGTTTGTTTGAGCAGAAAGAGAACTTAACCCTGTTATGAATTTAAAGTGTAATCTACTGAAAACAGCAATTACACAAGTTCACAAAGTAGCAGAATTTTCATTGCTAGCTGCAACAGTAAGACAGCAGCACCTGCAGAGAGCACAAAAACAGCAGGCTCCTCAACCAGAGAGCTTAGATGAGGAATTGATAGGGGCTGCAGGGGAGTCAGAGTGTTAAACAGGATATCAAACAGGATGATAAGCCTGGTAGTGTCAATAGCTCAGGGCAAATACACCCTCAATGTACCATGTTGATAGCAGGAGATAAGCCTTGGAGTCTGTGGAAGATAGCAAAAATGTATAAGGAGGCTCCAAACCACCTAACCAGGCCACAACAGTTCCTGCACTGGCAAACAATAATTTGTGCTGGGGAGATGGCATACAACAGTGAGGTGAGGATAATCTGAGAATGATGAGACAGTGGCTAGAAGGGCCTTGCAAGGAAGATGTAATCAAAGTGGTGAAGAGATGTGCAGATTTGTCAGAATTTACTACATGTCTGCAAAAATGCTAGTAATGCATGCAACAAGTGTGGTAAGAGAGGGCACCGGGCGATGGATTATAGGTTAAGGCACAGTCTGAAGACAAATGCATGGAATTCTCAGAATTTTTGAAATCTGGCAGAGATTATCAATAGTCAGTCTCTAGAACAGGACTTCATCAAGTATAATAATTGTTTTAAGTCACTTATGGGAGGATGTTCAGTCCGCAAACTGAATTGTTGTTAGTTGTGGTCGGGAGGGTTCCACAACACAACCAACAACTGTCAATTCAACAATGCTGAATTAATCTGTCTTGTACTGCTGGTAGTGACCTGCTGTCAACTGAAACAATTCATCAGATTTCAAATTCTCCAACAAAAATCGGTGTAACTTCTTTCTGTTTTCAATTTTCAATTCAGTCAGGATTTAGAGCGCATCATAGCACAGAAACAGCACTGGTGAAAGTCACAAATGACCTCCTAACTGCATCAGACAAAGGATTTGTCTCTATACTTGTCCTGTTAGATCTTAGTGCTGCATTTGACACAATTGACCATCAAATCCTTTTGCAGAGACTGGAACATTTAATTGGCATTAAAGGAACTGCATTAACCTGGTTTAAGTCCTATTTATCAGACCGATTTCAGTTTGTACATGTGAATGATGAATCCTCCGTGAAGGCAAAAGTTAGACACGGAGTTCCACAAGGTTCTGTACTTGGACCAATTCTATTCTATTCACCTTATATATGCTTCCTTTATGTAATATTATTAGGAAACACTCCATAAATTTTCATTGTTACGCAGATGATACCCAATTATATTTATCAGTGAAGCAAGATGAACCCAATCAGTTAAACAAACTCCAAACATGCCTTAACGACATAAAGACCTGGATGACCTGCAATTTTCTACTACTAAATTCAGATAAAACTGAAGTTATTGTGCTTGGCCCTAAACACCTTAGAAACACATTATCTAATGATAAAGCTGCTCTGGATGGCATTACCCTGGCCTCCAGCACCACCGTAAGGAATCTGGGAGTTATCTTTGATCAGGATATGTCCTTTAACTCCCACATAAATCAAATTTCAAGGACTGCCTTTTTTCACTTACGTAATATCACAAAAATCAGGCACATCCTGTCCCTAAAAGATGCAGAAAAACTAGTTCACGCATTTGTTACTTCTAGGCTGGATTATTGCAATTCCTTATAATCAGGCTGCCCTAACAAGTCTCTAAAGACTCTCCAGCTGGTCCAGAATGCAGCTGCACGTGTATTGACTAAAACTAGAAAAAGAGATCACATTTCTCCCATTTTAGCTTTGCTACATTGGCTTCCTGTAAAATCTAGAATAGAATTTAAAATCCTTCTCCTAACTTACAAAGCCCTTAATGGTCAGGCACCATCATATCTTGAAGAGCTCATAGTACCGTATTATCCCACTAGAACACTGCGCTCCCAGTATGCAGGCTTACTGGTGGTCCCTACAGTCTTTAAAAGTAGAATGGGAGGCAGAGCCTTCAGCTATCAGGCTCCTCTTCTATGGAACCATCTACCGGATTCAGTCCGGGGTGCAGACACCCTCTCTATGTTTAAGAGTAGGCTTAAAACTTTCCTTTTTGATAAAGCTTATAGTTAGGGCCGACCAGGCTCGCCTTGGATCAGCCCTTAGTTATGCTGCTATAGGCCTAGACTACTGGGGGACTTCCCATGATGCACTGAGCTCCTCTCTCCTCCTCCTCCCCTCCATCTGTATGCATTCATGTAACATCAATGCATGTCACTAACTTTGCTTCTTCCCCGGAGTTTTTTGTGCTTTCTCATCTCACAGAAAAACCTGACTCCCGGGCCGAACCTTCGCGGTCCTTCACAGTCCTGATGGCATCCTTCCCTGGCTGTTGCTGCTTGTGCTTGTTGTTGTTTGTTGTTGTGATTGTTTTTTTTCTGTCCCCCCTCCCCCTTTCCCTCTCTCTTTCTCTCTCTCAACCCAACCGGTCAAAGCAGATGGCCGCCCACCAAGAGCCGGGGTCTGCTTGAGGTTTCTACCCGTTAAAGGGGAGTTTTTCCTTACCGCTGTCGCCAAGTGCTTGCTCATGGGGGAATTGTTGGGTCTCTGTAAATTAAAGAGTACGGTCTTGACCTGCTCTATGTGAAAAGTGCCTTGAGATGACTTCTGTTGTGATATGGCGCTATATAAATAAAGATTGATTGATTGATTGAATTTTTGCCCCATCCCTCTTATCCCAAGAATTGAAAAAAGGGAAAGAACTTTCAGTCGAAACTTCTCCAATGACAAAGCATTCTCAAATGAAATTTGAAAACTGATTTAAGACTAACCAGTAATAACATGCAACCACCAATCACCCCCTAAAACCTCTATATACTCTTTGGAAACGTTTTGATCATTGTCAAGACTTTCTGCTCTTGGTTTCCAAGTGTGTCCACATACTTTTGTGTACTTTCACTCTAAGACTGTTTTTTGTTGTTCAGGCTAAGTTCCTTACTTCCAGTTAAGGGAAATCTTAATGCTAAAGTACACCATACAGTAATGTTTTGCACAACAGTATGCCTTCTCAGAACAGTGGAAGTTGTCATAGCAGCATATTAATGCCTATGGTTGTGGAATGAGATGTTCAACAATAATGGGTGTCGTGTTGGGTGTCCACATACTTCATACTACAAACAACATAAGATAAAATGTGACTAAAATGTACTCAGTCTGCTGCAGAACCCCCAGGTACCTCTGCTTATGATCAGAGACTGCTACCATCTACAGTAGCAGCAGCTATACTGTTGAAGCTGGGCATGATTTTGGAATGCTGTGCATTGGATAATTATTTATTTATTTATGTATTTAAAGGGACCATGTACAGTGTTAAACATAAATGTTACAATTTGATGTACTGTACCAGAATAAGCTTATAACTAATTTTCACCTGCAGTCCCTTAGGCCCACACCTTCTAACAGAAATAATAATTAACAATAATTTAGTCACCTTGGGATATAAAGTTAACTGGCATAAATCTGTTTTACTGCCACTCAATGGCAAGACAACTGACCTCCAAATTCAATATCCCTATGATACAGAGCATCAAATACTTCAGTGTCAATCCCCCCTTCAATTGTAAACATTGGGGGAAAAAAACATCTACGAGGCACTCATGACAGAGGTAGAAGTAGAGTTACAAAAATGGAAACCTCTCCTATATATATATTTATGTATGTATTTATTGGGACCGTATTTCCCACCTTCTTCTCTCAGTGCTGACCTAAATATGACCTCTGTAACTGCACAAATTAGAAAAGGTTCCTAATAAAATTACTAATTGTTTACCCATGATTGATCACACACATGCAATGTGGATAAATAAATTCATCATAATTACTGTGGTGACAATGTCCCCACACATGATCTTAGGCTGTGTAATTAGGTGTATCCAGCAATAGTGTCTGCCATTGGTGACCACTAAACGAATGGTAATGATGCTGGGTGTGGACAGTTCTGCAGCTGCATGGGAGTTAATTGATCTTGAAGCAGACATAATAGACTTCTGAATCATTTGTAATGATTGAGCATATTAGGGATTTATAGTTGAACGCTGTGTTAACAGGACTATTTTGAAGGTTCCACGCTTTGCTGCAGTGTGATGATTTCTTTTATTTTTTTAGACAAAATCATTCAAGCAATTTAGTTATTGTGTGCACAATGTTTTACTTTCTTATTATATTTGTAATTATATTCAATCATATGATTTATATGATTTGTTATGTGATTTGGTTTGAGCACATTTGGGATGTTTCCTCTTTCTGAGGTTTTGCCAAAATGTGTTGCTTAGCAAGCGTAGTTAGTCACATGAGGTCTTTTGCCCATTTCTAGTCAGTATTAAAGTTGGTTGTTTGGCCATGTGTGACCTATGACTTACAGTATGTCTGCTGATCTGATCTGATTGGTTTTGTTCGCATACAGTATGCTGTTAGGCTGTATGATAGAACGACTAGGTCATACTGTAGTGTGGTGTAGTGGTGAAGTTACTTGCATGTGCTTGATGTGAAATTGATGGCTGATTTTGGGTGGAGTACCTCTACCTTCAGTAGAGGCAACACTTATGCTCATCCTAAACTCTTTCCATTCACTTTGAAGAATATACAGATTTTTCGGTTTTAATATTCAGTGTTTTATATTTCAACAAGCACACATGAAGCATTATTTTTTATTTATGTATTTATTGGGACCATGTACAGTGTTAAACATAAATGTTACCATTTGATGTACTGTATCAGAGTTAGCTTATGGCTAATTTTCATCTGCAGTTCCTTAGGCAGGTCATGATTAAAACATATAACAGCACAATAACAAACAGTACAAAGCAAAAAACACACAAGACACATAATACAAAATACAAAGCTACACACAATAACATATCACATACACTCACAATGTCAACTAGAAATGGCTAATGTAAGCTTGTCAAATTAAAAGCAAGATTATTTGCATTCATGAGAAGACCATGAGATGACATTTAGAGTCAGTAGTTACAAAGCTGAATAGTTTTTAGCAGACTTTTTAATTTGGTTTTGAACGTACTGATGGAACTGCAGCTCTTCATATCATCAGGTAGGACATTCCACTGAGTTGTGGCTTTCACAGAGAAAGCTGACTGCCTCATTGCAGTGCGACAAAATGGTATAGTACAATCTTGAATAGAGGATATTCTGGAGGATCTAATAGAAATTACTGAACTTAATGACACAAAGTCACGTAGTGGAGGAGAAGCCAAACCATTTAAAATTTTATAAACTGGGCACAAATTTGAGAGTAATCTAAAATTGTCAAAGCCCAGTAAATTGTATTTCTCCAGTGCCCTACAGACATGGCTTTTTGCCCAGAGTTTTTAGAGTTTGTTTGTATAAGTACTCAAAAGGTCTTATAGCTGTTTCTCCAGCTTGCCCCCAACATGTGATGCAATAAGACATATGGGAAAGAATTATAGCATGCCTAAATATCTTGGCTGCATCCAAAGAGAGACAGTTTCTACTATGTCTAAAAATCTAAAAGCTGTACTTTATGGTTTTAACCGATTTTTTAAACATGTTTCTTAAAGTTCAAATTTGGATCCAGTGTCACACCATGATATTTAAAATCAGTGACTATGTCAATCCTTTCATCTTTGATGAGAATATCAGCATTAGGGGGTTGTACCATGGTTTTAGAGAAAAACATATCCTTTGTCTTGTTTACATTTAGACTCAGACATGATTGATCAAGCCAATGTGTGATCCTTTCCAATGCAATTGTTAGCTTAGCAGCAGCTAAGTCAGCTGTTTTTGCATATGTGTACACAACAGTGTCATCTGCATGTTTGCAGTTCTACATCATGATGCTATTGAGGGAGATCATTAATATATAGACATTATAACATTAATCCTTGTGGAACACCCATTGTGCACTTCATGTTACTGGACAGTGGTTCACAAACTTCAACACATTGTATCCTTTTAGATAAATATGAAGACATCCATACCAGTGCTCTAGATGAGACGTTAAGAGAGGTTCGATATTAAAACATTATGATTGACTGTGTCAAATGCTTTATGCAGATCTAAAAATACAGCACCAACTACTCCTCCTTTATCAAATCTTGATTTAATTTGCTCTATTAAGTGCAAAGTAGCAGTTTCCGTGGAATGATTTGCTCCAAAGGCAAATTGCATAAAATGTAGACCAAAATTGCTTGTATTAAAAAATGTTGTCTTTGTCTTCTCTCACACTAACACAGCTGTGGCCATGTCCCCAAACAGAGCATAGCTGGACATTACAATGACACGGAGGAGGGTTCATCCACCTCCACAGCTCAATTTAGCACAGTAAGACATTGTTCTTACTGCATTATAAATTATAGGACTGCTAACTGAAATTATGAAGTATAGCATTATAGGTGTACTTCGAGCATAACATAATGTCACTCTTATCTGCTACAGTGAAGATGTTCTACAAGGTTCATTTGTAAGAGCAAATTAAAAAGTGCAGTTGCCAAATAGAACACGTCATACTGCAGATAACAAAGACAACTAGAAATATAGCTAGTGGAACACCAGTTAAAGGTGGGTACCTAACGATGGATGATTTTTTTGCTTTTGTAATTTCAAATTTTAAAAATATTTAGGCATTTTATCTTTTTATTGGCATTAAATGAAATGTTAAATGAACTGAAAATGAATGTGTCTTCATTAAATGGCTGCAGGTAGGTAGTGTTGGGTTAACTGGATAAATGTTTTGTCATATTCTATCTCTGACAGCTCTCCCAGTGGAAAATATGATCGTCCCCAGGATTGTTCACAAATTCCCGTGAGTTGCTTTCTCCTCTAATTGTGGCAACATTATGGACCATGACACATGTGACCATAATGTCACATGGACCCTCTGAGGGGACCCTGATCCTGCACAGGCATTAGAACAGGGACTTGAGCCTGCTGATGGTCATCTCAACCCCGGCTCTAATCCTGCAGTGTCTCATCAGGTTCAGAGGTCATTGGATCATCATGAAGACTTCTAACTGAGAGAGAGTATACTTTTGTCAATCATAAAATTTTAATAGTTATGAGTTAAAGCTCTCTGGCTATTGGAGAAAATAGCCTGATGGACATTGTGAACAAATGCCAGATGTGCCGAAGAAGTGGTGGGTCTAATGGAGTCACATTCATGTACGAGGATACGAGTTTGACTTCCAGGCTGGCCAGCTACGGCTTGACTTCCTCAAAGCTGGGGAAAGTTTCCCCTGGTCTCTGCATTTGTCTTGCTTCTACCGATGAGGGCATCTCACCTCCTACCGCCAAGACCTTTATCGGACTTAGTCACCTGTATCCCCTGATTCACCAACCCCTGTCATGTCTTGTCCTGTCTTAGGGTCATGTTTTTGTTTTTCCCATACCACATTTCTGCATTTCCTGTTTTATTTTGGTGTCTAACTCTCTTCTTGTTTCAGATCTACCTCTTGCCCTTGTGTGTTTCCCGCGAAGGATGTAAAGTAAGTTATAGATTCAATGTTGCCACCTTTGCCTATTCAAACCAGAGAAGTATTATGGTGGAACCACCAACTTATCCCTACTCTGCTCCACTCTGCTCCTACAGTTAAAAGGATTTGTGTCACAGTTATGCAGAAAAGAGGACCCAAATGCAGAAACAACAGGCAGGTGACAGGAACTGAAGAATAACGATTATTTATTTACCAGACTCTGGTTACTGGCAGACAAAAGCAAAAACAGAACTGGCTGACTTGAAATATGAGGAGCAAAAAATAACAGCCGCAAACACTGAGATACATTGACTATGAACTGACAAAAAACTCCATGAACAGACAGATATTAATACACAAGGAACTAAAAACAAGACAAGACACAACTGGAGTGGGGCAGTCACTGAAAAAGGAGGGAAACACAAGGATTGTGCCTCTTTTATACATAGAACCTGCATTATAGCTGTAAAGAGGATCTGCCTTTGAGCCACCTTTGCTTTTTTACACAGAACCACATAAAGCCACCTCCATGTCTGTTTTTAAATAGCACACTGGCATTCAGGACTCAGAGGCATGACAGAGATCAGACTGATCAGAGCTGTAAACTCTGCCATGAGGGAGGACAAAGACGCTACTAGGACAATGGCAGGAAGAGAAGCACTCCTTCTTACTTCTTGGCAAATGCGCCGTCATAATAGCAATCCACCAAGGTGCAAGCGCACCTGGCTCTTAAAGGGAATGGGAGATGACACTCTGATTGGTTTATTGCATGTTACACTGAAAACACACCCATGATTAATTAGGAGACCATGGACAACCCCTTTGAACCATGCACCTGGCACATCGACCATTTTTCCTCTGTTAAAATAGCAAAAGTGGATTTGGACACACCCTAAATGCAATTGCACCATGCACTTCAGACCATGCGCTTTAGATTGTTAAAATAGGGCCCTTTGGGTCATATATAAGACGTGCTGACGTGCTACGGTAAGCGTATTGTATCATTTCCGGTTGCCGACTGTGTCTACTGATAGCGTTGTTGCTGCTCTCATCTCAGTTGATTTTCCTATATATATCACATTACTGTGGATTAATATCTGCTGTATATTTAAACTTTCGCTAGTTTTACACAAGCACTCTCAGCGCTTTTCTCTTAGCGACTTTTCTCGCTAATCGCACAAGTTGTTAGTCACTTTAGCTCTGCAGCTAGCATTAGTAGCTAACTTAAACTAAGCAGTTAGCGATGGCTTCTCTCTCTGCCTCTCGTTCTCCTGCTCTCTCTTGCTCGGTATGTCAAATGTTTAGTTATTCCTCTGCCTCCTTTAGTGATAGTGGTACGTGTAATAAGTGTAGTTTATTTGCAGCACTGGAGGCAAGGCTTAGTGAATTGGAAGCGCGGCTCCGCACCATGGAAAAACAATCAGCAGCTAATGTAGTTAGCCAGCCCCTAGTATCCGGTGCGGGCCGAACTAGCGTAGCTCCCACTCCCCCGGTAGCTCCCGAGCAGCCGGGAAGCCAGGGCGGCTGGGTGACTGTCCGAAGGAAGCATAGCCCTAAGCAGAAGCCCACGATTCACCACCAACCAGTTCATGTTTCTAACAGGTTCTCCCCACTCAGCGACACACCCGCTGAGAAACAAACTCTGATTATTGGCAGCTCCATAGTCAGAAACGTGAAGTTAGCGACACCAGCAGCTATAGTTAAATGTATTCCTGGGGCCAGAGCGGGCGACATTGAGTCAAATTTAAAACTGCTGGCTAAGAATAAACGTAAATATGGTACAATTGTCATCCATGTCGGCGGCAACAACTCCCGATTACACCAATCGGAGATCACCAAAATTAATGTTGAGTCGGTGTGTACATTTGCAAAAACAATGTCGGACTCCGTAATTTTCTCTGGACCGCTGCCTAATCTGACCAGTGATGACATGTATAGCTGCATGTCACAATTCAACCGCTGGCTGTCGAGGTGGTGTCCAGCAAACGATGTGGGCTTCATAGATAATTGGCAGACTTTCTGGGGAAGACCTGGTCTGATTAGGAGAGACGGCATACATCCCACTTTGGATGGAGCTGCTCTCATATCCAGAAATATGGCCGAGTTTATTAGTAGACCAAAACCATGACAACCCAGAGTTGAGACCAGGAGGCAGAGCTGCAGTCCTACACGCTTCTCTGCGCTTCCATTAGAACAGTTACCCACCCAAAACTACATAGAGACTGTGTCTGTCCCCCGACCACTTAAATCAATTAAATCCAAAGTAAACAAAAGAAGAGTCATTCATGAAAATCTAGTAAAAATTAAAACCACTACTGCAATAGTACAACAAAATAAGATAATTAAATGTGGACTCTTGAACATTAGGTCTCTATCATCTAAAGCTGTTTTAGTAAACGATTTAATTTCAGATCATCATATTGATTTATTTTGTCTCACTGAAACCTGGCTGTGTCATGAAGAATATGTCAGCCTAAATGAATCCACTCCCCCCAGTCATATTAATACTCATATTCCTCGAGACACTGGCCGAGGAGGAGGAGTTGCAGCCATTTTCAACTCAAGCCTAATCATTAACCCTAGACCTAAATTTAATTATAACTCATTCGAAAGCCTTGTTCTTAGTCTCTCTCAGCCAACCTGGAAAACTTTACAGCCAGTTCTATGTGTCATAGTGTACCGTCCTCCTGGCCCGTACTCTGAATTCCTATCGGAATTCTCAGAGTTTTTGTCGTATTTAGTCCTTAGTACAGATAAAGTAATTATAGTAGGTGATTTTAATATTCATGTGGACGTTGATAGTGACAGTCTCAGCACTGCATTTATCTCATTATTAGACTCAATTGGCTTCTCTCAGTGTGTAAATAATCCCACTCACCATCTTAACCACACCCTAGACCTTGTTCTGACTTATGGGATTGAAATTGAACATTTAATAATTTTTCCACAAAATCCTATTTTATCAGATCATTTTTTAATAACTTTTGAATTCCTCTTACTGGATTACACACCATTAGACAAAAATGTCCTCACTAGATGTCTCTCCGATAGTGTTGTAGATAAATTTAAGGAAGCAATTCCATCAGTACTGAATTCACTGCCATGTCTCAATACTACAGAGGACTCTTATGTTAACTTTAGTCCCTCCCAAATTGATAATCTTGTTGATAGTGCTACAGGCTCACTAAGACAAACACTCGACTCCATCGCCCCCTTAAAAAAGAAGATAATAAAACATAAGAGGTTAGCTCCATGGTATAACTCCCAAACCCGCAAATTAAAGCAAACATCGTGAAAATTGGAAAGGATTTGGCGTTCCACCAAAGTAGAAGAGTCTCGCTTTGTCTGGCAAGATAGTCTTAAAACATATAGGAGGGCCCTCTGTAATGCCAGAGCCGCCTATTACTCAGCATTAATAGAAGAGAATAAAAACTGCCCTAGGTTTCTTTTCAGCACTTTGGCCAGGCTGACAAAGAGTCATAACTCTATTGATCCATGTATTCCTATAGCTCTCAGTAGTAACGACTTTATGAGCTTCTTTAATGATAAAATTCCAACTATTAGAGACAAAATTAACCACCTCCTGCCCTCAACAAGCACCGTTGTCTCCCCAAACACAGGCACCTTAGAAACATCAGTAAATCCTGACATATATTTGGACTGTTTTTCTCCAGTAGACTTGTCTGAACTAACTTCAATGATTTGTTCAGCTAAACCATCAACCTGTCTCTTAGATCCCATCCCAACTAGGCTGCTTAAGGAAGCCTTACCCTTAGTGAGCACTTCTTTACTAGATATGATCAATCTGTCTTTAGTCTTTAGTAACAGGCTATGTACCACAGCCCTTTAAAGTAGCTGTAATTAAACCTCTTCTTAAGAAGCCTACTCTTGATTCAGGTGTTTTAGCCAATTATAGACCTATATCTAACCTTCCATTTCTATCTAAGATCCTTGAGAAAGCAGTCTCTAATCAGTTATGTGACTTTCTACATAACAATAGTTTATTTGAGGATTTTCAGTCAGGATTTAGAGCGCATCATAGCACAGAGACAGCACTGGTGAAAGTCACAAATGACCTCCTAACTGCATCGGACAAAGCATTTGTCTCTATACTTGTCCTGTTAGATCTTAGTGCTGCATTTGACACAATTGACCATCAAATCCTTTTGCAGAGACTGGAACATTTAAGGCATTAAAGGAACTGCATTAAGCTGGTTTAAGTCCTATTTATCAGACTGATTTCGGTTTGTACATGTTAATGATGAATCCTCCGTGAAGGCAAAAGTTAGACACGGAGTTCCACAAGGTTCTGTACTTGGACCAATTCTATTCACCTTATATATGCTTCCTTTATGTAATATTATTAGGAAACACTCCATAAATTTTCATTGTTACAGATGACACCCAATTATATTTATCAATGAAGCCAGATGAACCCAATCAGTTAAACAAACTCCAAGCATGCCTTAATGACATAAAGACCTGGATGACCTGCAATTTTCTACTACTAAATTCAGATAAAACTGAAATTATTGTGCTTGGCCCTAAACACCTTAGAAACACATTATCTAATGATATAGCTACTCTGGATGGCATTACCCTGGCCTCCAACACCACTGTAAGGAATCTGGGAGTTATCTTTGATCAGGATATGTCCTTTAACTCCCACATAAATCAAATTTCAAGGACTCCCTTTTTTCACTTACGTAATATCACAAAAATCAGGCACATCCTGTCCCTAAAAGATGCAGAAAAACTAGTTCACGCATTTGTTACTTCTAGGCTGGATTACTGTAATTCCTTATTATCAGGCTGCCCTAACAAGTCTCTAAAGACTCTCCAGCTGGTCCAGAATGCAGCTGCACGTGTATTGACTAAAACTAGAAAAAGAGACCACATTTCTCCCATTTTAGTTTCGCTACATTGGCTTCCTGTAAAATCTAGAATAGAATTTAAAATCCTTCTCCTAACTTACAAAGCCCTTAATGGTCAGACACCATCATATCTTGAAGAGCTCATAATACCGTATTATCCCACTAGAACACTGCAGGCTTACTGGTGGTCCCTACAGTCTTTAAAAGTAGAATGGGAGGCAGAGCCTTCAGTTATCAGGCTCCTCTTCTATGGAACCATCTACCAGATTCAGTCCGGGGTGCAGACACCCTCTCTATGTTTAAGAGTAGGCTTAAAACTTTCCTTTTTGATAAAGCTTATAGTTAGGGCCGACCAGGCTCGCCTTGGATCAGCCCTTAGTTATGCTGCTATAGGCCTAGACTGCTGGGGGACTTCCCATGATGCACTGAGCTCCTCTCTCCTCCTGCTCCTCTCCATCTGTATGCATTCATGTAACATCAATGCATGTCACTAACTTTGCTTCTTCCCCGGAGTTTTTTGTGCTTTCTCATCTCACAGGAAAACCTGGGTCCCGGGCCGAGCCTTCGCAGTCCTTCACAGTCCTGATGGCATCCTTCCCTGTCTATTGATGCTTGTGCTTGTTGTGATTGTTGCTCTCCTGTCCCCCCTCCCCCTTGTCTCCTCAAGCAGCCGGGGTCTGCTTGAGGTTTCTACCCGTTAAAGGGGAGTTTTTCCTTACCGCTGTCACCAAGTGCTTGCTCATGGGGGAATTGTTGGGTCTCTGTAAATTAAAGAGTACGGTCTTGACCTGCTATGTGAAAAGTGCCTTGAGATGACTTCTGTTGTGATATGGCGCTATATAAATAAAAACTGATTGATTGATTGATTGATATAATAATATCTACATGCATTTTAAGCCTACTTTTAATGTTTGGAAATCTTTCTAGTGTTTCTACATCTTCTTATTCTGTTGTATGATTACAGGCTGTCATTTACATTTCACTTTGTTGAATATAACTTTTTGCTGTCCTTAAAATTGTTTTTTTCCGCAGGTACTTGGTATCACTGTTTCATCTCATATCATATGAAGTACTTCATTTATGGTTCTGATGATGTTGTTCGTAATTAACAACCCCAACTCTTTCACATGAATGTACTTGTAGCTGGTAATCCCAGAGCTGACTGAGCTAGTTGATAGCCATAGCTTTGTGATACCGGTTATCCAGGATGGCCAATGCTAGGCTCAGTGAAGCCAGCTCACCCACAGAGAGCCAGACTAAGTTGAACTTGCTTCGTAGTACACCCCTCTGGACTCAAAGGAATAACAATACCAAGCTCAAGCACTACATAAAGAAACACAAATTGCAAATGTCGTTATCACAAACAATGTGTAACCCAGAGCACATTCAAAATACACACAAAGCAACACCAAAAAACCACAAAACACAAGACGTCCAGAAACAGAGTCCATGGCAATTTGTCCCTGGCACAGATCGAGTATGTGGTAATATTTTTATTCAAGAAAAAGAAATTGAATGGGCTGCAGTTGAAGTGGATCATTGACCAATAACCAAGGTGTTGAAAGAGGCATATTCCCACTGGATGTCTAGAAAGTCTAGAACCCACTGAAGTCTAAAATGGGTAACTGTGCGATTTTTGACCAGGACTTTAACAATGTTTATTATACTGCATAAAACACAAACACATGTGTTACAAAGTGCTGCGGAGGCACAACTTTCAGGAAATTTGCAGGATGATGATGAAGATGAGTCCGTAATCCGTCTGAAAGAAGTAATGTTGCATGTTGGAAATGCCTCATCTGTTCCATTGCAAACAGTCATGGACAAGTTATTTTGCAAGTTTTCACCTCTGAATTCAACCAGAGTTACATTTTGAAGGCCAGCTAGATCTAGTGCTCTTTCTATTGCGATTTCATACCCTCTTGGATTTTCCAGTGGAGTGGGAATATGTAAGAGTTGTTTGAATTTGATATTATCAAATGCATCCCTTCCAGTATTCCAATACTGGAATTCCCTTCATGAAAATACCACTGTTCATGCTTCTGCTCTCAAGTTCCTCTAACTCCACCACAAGCCTTTCCTTTGATATACTTCCAACCCTAGAAATTTTGTATATATGCTACTAAAATATTTTCTCTATTATGTTGCATTGGCAAAAAGTAACCAGGATTAACCAGTAAGCCAGGATTATGTTCACAGGCAACATAAGTTGTAGACAAAAAAGCAATTTGCTTTAGGTTAGTGAAAGATGGTTGAAAATGTTAATAAACATGTGCTTCAAATCACTGCAGACTTTTTTTTCTGTTTTAAACAAAGCTAACCTTAACCAAGGGCTGCCAGTGTCTAAACATAACCATAAAAAGTTTAATAATGCTTTAGTCACTACGACCATATATTGTACTGCAAGATCTGATGTTTCGGTGGGAAAAAAAAGGAAATACATTGTTTTGTTGAACATTTTACACATATTTATCCACATTTTTGTGACTTGCGAGATATATTAATTAACAATTTCTCATGTCAACAGACAATGTAAATTAGGTGGCATTACAGTACGTTTCCTTCAAAACACACTTGCTGTTGCAGTTTATAAATATAATTTCTATGGGGACAAGGTTGGCCCTTCAGTGTTGAAGAGGAAAAAAATGTTTTCAATTGCAAATTGTATGACGGTTTGTAAATCAAGCAGAATCAATCTACTTACACAGTTTGCAGTTTATCAAGTCCACCTTGCTAAAAGTAATGTAATTTAATCCAACAGCATTGTAATAAATCCTACCTTCATGACAGTTCAAATTTTGGAGGATGCAGTTTGTGTTACTGTTAAACAGTATTGTGTTAATTTAAGAGATATATTGTCCTCTTCCTTTATATCAATGGGGGTTGACTAAATATTAGAAACATCTCACCACCAGCTGCCACTCCCCAAAGTTATTCATCACATATAATTCATGAGTTGAATATGTCTTTTTAAAAGCAAATTCAACTTGTCCATGTAGTTGTATGAACCCAGTGTGAATGATCTGAATTGGTGAACAGTAGCTTGGAAACATTAAAAGCAACTGTTGCATTCCAGCTTTCAAGCCAAGAACATATTAATGATTATAGAAACAAGCACTTAAAAGCTTCACTTCACTTTGGAATAATGTTTCCATTTTCCATTACACTTAACAAAGGTGACTTTATAGGTCACCAAACTCCATTACATGTTCCTGGATTGTGTACACTGCTCTAAGATGTTCTTTATCACTAATTGCAATCAGGTGAAATTAATGAAAATACATTTCAATGAATAGATGTGGAGTGAAATGCAGAATGAAAGAAGAGGGAGAATGTGTATGATGATGAATAATTACACTATGAAATACACTTCTTAATACTCTATTTAATTCATCATTTTGACACCTTAGAAAAGAGACCCAACAACAATCAAAACTACATTTTCACTTCTATTGGGAGGAAAAAAAACAAACTTGCTTATCTGTAATGTATATGTCCATCTAAAGCCTTCACAAATATGAGTGAGGAAAATCTACTTTGATTTATGTGTTCTGTTCCCAAAGCAGCACATTGAAATGATGCCATTGAAAATTGGAGGTGTGGGGACGACAATAGGGCAGGTGGGAGAAAAAGAATGAGAGATGAGAAAGAAGCGAGTTCAAGAATAAAGGAAAGGAAAATGGATTTTAGCTGAGGAGTGTGCGTGTGTGTGTGTGTGTGTGTGTGTGTATGTGTGTGTGTGTGTATGTGTGTGTGTGTGTGTGTGTGTGTGTGTGTGTGTGTGTGTGTGAGAGAGAGAGAGAAAGAGAGAGAGAGTTTGAGTGTGTGCAGCAATTGAAGGGTCTCATTATTTTGAAGGAGAGGAACTTCAAAGGAGACTTTTCACACAATACATTAGCCTCAGCTAAACTGAAGGGTCCAAGTATAAGGCATACACACACACACACGACTATCTTACCAAAATGATCAAATAATAGTCATCTGACTGAGCATGTTTGAGTGACTGAATATTTCTGAAAGTGAGAGGTTTTCTGCAATTAAGGCTCTTAGATATTTTCATCTGGGCAATCCCCATCTGCTCCTGACAATAAAAAGTTGTCATTTGATGTTTGATATTTGCCTATCTGGGTGTTATTTTCTTATGTTCCTCCATTACAGCTTCTGGTCATGATAATGTTTTCCATGTCACCTCCAGTGTAGACATTTGGGAAGTAGCAGGGCATAGAAATATGGATTTACAAAAAACTTTTGTTTAAAAGGATAATTTTGGTTTATACCAACTTGGGTCTTACTGAGACTATGTCCACACTAAGCTGGCTAAATTTGTAAATGCCCTTTTCTCTCTGTTTTGGCCCTCTGTCCAGACTAAAACAGTGTTTTTCTCCCCCAAAAACTGAGCTTTTAGAAGCTACAGAGCTTGTAGAAATGCTGTCATATCACTGACAGAACAGATGGTGGCAGTAGCATGGCATTTCATTGGAAGAGGAAGAAGAAACCCAACAACAATAACAACAATGGCGGACGACTTCATGAGAGTGTTCTCTTTATTGTTGACTTTGACAGCTTGTTTAAGAGTTAAACGTAGCTATCTACCACCTTTCTCTCAATTAAATTGTTGTAATCTGCTCACAATAAACAAGACGCTGTGGAAATTGAAATAGTATATCATTTCTTCTTTGCTGATTTTCTGTGACTCACTTGCTCATCAGTCCTCCACACATGCCCAGTAGGAGGATAATTACCCATTCTGGAGTTTTAATGTGGATGGAGGTATCTGCAGAAATGATCTGCAACTCCTGCTGTGGACGCATGCCATTTTTGCTCAGAAATGGTGTTTTAGAATTTAGCTGGCTTAATGTAGACACAGTCTGAATTAGGGGTGGTTGAAAATAAGCAATTTACATAAGAAGCTGTTTTTTTTTCGATTTTGAATCATTCACTAAGGTCAGAAATAGACTTTTGTAATAATGCTAGTTAGTAATGTTATGGCGATGGTACAAAAAAGGCAGAACTCAAGTATAAGGGCAGTGGAGCACCTGGACAGTGTACAGCACAGACAGGCTAGAGTTATCTTGATACACATGCACAAAAATATAGTCACCTCCAAGAGTGCTGCCTTTATCTTTACATTCTGCAAAATCTGAAGTTCTCCTGGAAGATAAGTTGGTGTCAGCCAAGGATGGTTCAGCCCAGATCTACCTATAAAGTGAACATGATGTACACAGGCAAGTGTGTGAATAACAGTGCTTGGATTGCAAATGCTTGTGTATGGAACTGTGCTTAAAAAACAAAAATTACATCTCAAGCCTTACAGAAACAAAGCAGTGTTCATGCATAAATTAAATGAAATGGGAAGTTAGTTTACATTCGAGTTTTTTCTTTTCTCTGATTTTCCTGATGAATATTATCAAGGGATTTTTCCAACTGAACAGCTGTTAAGTCATGATTTGAGGGATAGATTGAGGCATCTTTCATATATTTTTTCCCAAGTAAGAAAGGACATTACCCCTATTTGCAATGAGTTCTGTAGTGGTTATCCTCATCTATTGTAAATATATTTTATTCTGTGGATGAGAAAACAATCTTTTTTTTTTTTGAATAATTAGACACCCTGGTAACATAAATGTTATGCACACTGGTCTTTGACTTGCATATCATACATTTGCATATCTTGTCTGTGATCTATTTTTGTCCAGGTAGGTTGTCTATAAGTACTCATATTGTCTTCTTTACAAACAAGGGCAGACATGCAGATGATAACTATCCTCAAGCACACACAATAAACCAGCTTTACCAAGATTCTGCTTCCTCAACAATCCATAAAAATGTTTTGTATTATATTGGGCCCAAATACCTCCCAATGTTCAGACCATGTGTGTGTCTGAATGGGTGAATGAAAGGCAAATTGTAGAGTGCTTTGCATGAAAATGCTATATAAAGGGAGCCATTACCATTTACCATTTACTGAGCTGCCTTCTATAGTTTTGGACCTTTAGGTCCACGCTCTGGAATTCTCTGCCTCTAAATCTGACAAGAGCAACATTGAAGGATTCAGGGGTTTATTTGTCACATTAGTAATATCTGTAATCAAATGCAGTGTGGCATGCTTCTAAGGCAGTGCTAAAAGATTAGTGAGAAAAATTAGGATTTTTCTGCCAGTGGTGGGCAAACACAGCCTTCATGCAATTTTTCTGTTTTTTTGATCTGCACCTGTTTGCTAATTTCCTGACTCCAAACAAAACAGCTTGCATTTCATTTTGGCATGAAATGGCATTTGACATTTGTGTTTAAACCTGCTCAGACCACCTCTTATTGCTAATGCAGGCAAAAGGCAATTTTCATTTGCATTTCAATCATAATAAATAGAATAATAAAATAAATAGCTCATTATCAATTTGTGGCTATTGATATTATAGTAATATGACCAAAGACAGCTGGTGCTAATCATTAACCACAGACATTTCTTTCATTTGGTCATCCATCTGTCTTCATATTATGCAGCTGTGAGGAAATTATGCTATGAGTATAAATGCTGCTTGTAACAGAAGATGTACGTAACACTTGTAAGTCATGTTAACATGCTCCTACTATGAAATTTATAATGGGTACTCATTCTGCTTGCCTCAATTTGGGGATGCAGAAAATAACTGGAAGACTGAAGCAGTATAGGGAAAGAGATCTATATACAAAGAGGAATGCAGGCAGAAACTGTATTTCTCCTGGGATGTAGTTGATCATGTGGCTGGCTTGGGGTAATCCTCCAGGTAAACATTACTTGTGGTCATATGTGGATAGACTATAAGCCTCCGTTTGCCTGAAAACTTCAAAAAAATGGCATAGTGGCAGGAGTTGTCCAGGCTGCTTTCTGTTGCAGTTTCATCTAGTATCTATAAAGACTGGGTGCCCATTGTCATTGTTCAGATGTTTGAGACTATTTAATTTGGTGGCACATGTGTTTCACATACTAAATATTTTGTTCATATTAGCACGTTATTAATTGCTTTACATTAATTTCCATTTGAAGGGAAATCAATCTTTTCAGTATAAAACTCTCTCTGCCTGTAGGCTTAACAGAGAGATCTGAGAGGTTTATAGCTCACACCTCTAGGCGTCTGTAGTATATATAGGTTCTAGGGTTGAAATCACTGGATGCGTAGTGTTTAAGTATACTCGATTTGTCACAATTTTACTTAGATTTTTCTTTTATGTATCCACTTTGCTGTGGCAATTTGCTGCCCTACTCTCTCTCCAGGGATCATCAAAGTTTCATATTGGATGATGATGAAAGGACTGGCTGAAACAGGAGACTCTGCTTCGTGACTAAATGATCTGAAAGGGCGGTACATAGATCTGTGTGTCATGTTTCTGTCCATCACAATGTGGAGGTGTATGTCACAGAGACATAAGAAATGTTCAGCATCTTCTTTCTCTACTTGCAGCCAAATGATCTGTTACAATGCAAGGATGCAAGTTACAAAATGTTGTTAATTCAGGTATGGCTAAAGTCAGCGCTGTCACTTTGATGAGCAGTGAATGCAATCTCCACATTCTGGGCTATCAGTTCCACATTACAGAATATTATTTGGACCTTTTGCTTTGATTCAAACACTACTTACCTATGGGCACACTACCAGGTATCAAAGTTATTATATAATAGAGAAAAGGAGGCAATTTCTGAAAGTAAATGCAACACTGACTCATTTCACCAATGGATTCTGACCTCAGACTTTGAAGAAGTCAGTAAATAGGATATATGATGGACTTTCAGATTGAATGTGATATTACGGGAAGTCAAGGGAAATGAGACTTTGTAGCTCACATGATGGTAAATAAATGACAGAAATGACAAAAACACTGGTATTTTCCATACCAACAGGTAGCTGGATTCCTTCACCTTTCTCTTCCCTACCCCATCATTTCTTTGCTCCTCTGCAGAAACAGTTCATGTTTTGAGCCCAAATTTGCTCTTCATCAGGTACAGAGGCAAGTCTTTTTTTTTTTTTTCCAGCAATATAGTTTTATTTGGTCAATGTGCTTCCCTGATTCTTTTTTATTGCTTTTTTGTGCAGTACAAGTTGCCATCATGAAGACACATATTACACAGTACAAGACAAGACAAGAGGGAAAACTAGACTCAAACTAACAGAAACAAAAAGGGAAAAAAGAAGAAGAAGAAGAAAAAAAGGCAAAACAGCTGCAATAATAACAACAATATAACAAGGAGTCAAAAAGAGAAGAAGAGAGAGAGAGAGAGAGAGAGAGAGAGAAGCATGTTTAGGTCTGTTGTTGTCATGTTTTCTTTTTGTAGTAAGCATGCGTGTAGGCATGTGTGTCCGTGTGTGTGTTTGTGTATGTGCGCCTGTGCAAGTGGGTGGGTTTCCTATGTGAGAGACATAGTGTGAGTGTAAGTGTGTCTCATTGAATAAATAAATAGTTAACAGTGCTTCACAGAGGTGAATTTTAGTTTCTTCAAATCATTATAGCCTCTTTCCCTCTGGTCTATTTAATCTGCTGCTATTAGAGGAGATGAGAGGAACTCATGTGATTGCTGACCTGCTGATTCTATACTCGTCCCACCAATAATATATTCAGCCTCTTGAACATGTTGCACCACACTGCACCAGGATAGCGCTACCACGACTTGTCACCTGAAAATGCAAAAATTTGTTTGTCAAACCCAAATCCACCTGCACAGGGTGTTAGCACTTGCGCCTAGTTTCAGGAAAATAGCACCCATAGAGTCCCCAGCTGCTTATTTTCACCTGTTGCCATATTGTAATTCCTTTCTTCACACAGTTTCATATAAGACAAACATTTTTACTTTGGCATAATGACTTAATGACATAATGACTTCAATAGTTGGCCATACCTTTCACATGACAAACAGGAGAAAATTAAGTGTAATTGATGCTGCTTCATGTACAAGTTGTAGCAGAGGTACATGTAAACTAATCCACAAATTTATTTAATTAATTGATAATCTACATAATCTTCACAAAATGCCCATAAATCTTCCATAAAACATGACTGTAATATGCACTTTACAAAATCTGATGATTTTAGAAATCCCAAGCCTCATTCATAATGCCATGCACGCACTATATACAGAATTGAAGTAGGAATACACTGAGGACTGTCAAGTAGATGTCATTTTGAACAGAAGGACTTGGTAATTGTAGGTCTCTGAAAATGAGAGGAGAAGAACAGACTCTGTCTTCGTCATGCATATTCAATCAGTTTAAAGAGCTGTGTGTATATATATCTGAGTGAACAGAGGCATACTGTCTAAACATACTGTGTGTATATATATATAGATAGTGAGAGAAGCAGGAATAGGGTAAATTATCAATATAAGAGAAAGGTATATGCAACAGTATTACTGGGCAGTAAATTAGTTGTACTACATGTGTGCATACAACTCAAATATGTATCAGATTTAAAAAGAGTCTGATCTCCATTCCCACAATTAGAAAATAGACACACCTTTAATTCATAATCTATTCATACTAGAAAAGTGTAATAGAACTTATTCATAGTGTTTGCATGGTAGTGTGTATATATAACCAGTGTTTGTGGTAGGATAGAGCTGTTATTTGTATTTTTTTTTTTATATTTCTTTTATTAATAAGGTGTTGGTAAGAGGATTTTCTTACCTTTGGACGGAGCAAGACCAGCTGTTTCCAGTCTTTATGTTAAGCTAAGAGGCTGCTGGCTGTAGCTTCATGCTGAACGGACAGATATGAAGTCTTCTAATTTTAAGTCCCCCTCCACTCGAAAATATGTTTTTCTTCTTGTTCCCTCAGTTGGATGTTTGAACTTCACTGTGCAGAATGATGTATGTGCAGAGTTTGACACTGGAAGGCTGTTTTCTGCTGAAAGTGGAAAGTTTCTCTGTGCTCAGTGGACCTATGAGCATGATTTGTGACATCACAACTAGTTTGGAAGCCAATCATGGTCTAATATTAAACTTACACAAGTGTGATGTGGAAACTTGAAGCCTCCAGTGCAAATACACTGAGAATGGAGAGTCAGTAGGAGACATCTTGTGTCCAGCAGTTACATGTCTGAAATGAAATATTTTTGCATATTCATATTATATATTCTGGATTTTTTATGAGGGAGAAGAAGGAGATGCCATTTTAAGGATTTTAATGTGGTAATCATACTTTTATTTTGGAAAAGCGATACCAGACACACATGTTCCAAGCAGAGGATATTCACATGTCTTAATCTTAATCCAGGCGGGTTTTAAATACTGGAAATCATTGTGGCTCTGGAAACGATTCACTGTAGTCAGTGAGGCTCAGTCTGTGGAGTCTAGCAAAACCACTCATTAATATGACCTTATATTTATCAATGTCTGGCTTATGCACTTCCAAGCAAACTTTGTATACTATATAGCTGAACATGTTTTTTTTTAATATATGGACATTTTGCCATTTATTAGAGGGACAGGAAATTCCCTTCTTAAATATATATTTATTTCTGATTAGATGGTCTCCCCTCCCTGCCTTGATTCTACAGTAGCAATGCTAAGTTTTTTCCACTTTGACACAGAAGAACAAATTACACTACCAGTGTTCAATAAATACAGAATGTACCTTTCTGACATTTCTAAGAACTGTTAAGTACATTAATACACATGATAGCATACTTGTACTATGTAAAAATGAGAAGAAAAAAACAATAGAAGTAAATTTCACACATTTTGGTGAATGCTCAGAATACCATAACAGTGTTTTTCCATCCTTTGACCCAGTTTTTACATCATTAAGTCATTCTGTACATTGACACTTATTTTAGAAAACAACCCATAGTAGTTTAGAGTTTTCCACCCGTCACAGTAAACCCTGTGTTGTTGCCAGAGTGACATCATTTATGCATGTTACTCACCAAAACAGTGTGTGTATCCTTGAGGTCTACTAAATGTGTTGAATGCATTTCATCCATGTTGCAAACATGCAAAATCCATGTTTACTTGCTTGCAGTCTTACTGTTCCTGTCTTTGTTGGCACATTGCTGCATTTCTATGTACATTACTGCCACCTGTAGAACACTGAAATAGTGTGAAACCATTGGCATAAGTGTCTATGGCATCACCTGTGTGCTAATCTACATGCGCAAGACCAAACAAAACAGGGACACACTCATAAAAAACATTGTTCAGTAGCAACAGCAGTAGCTCCTAGCTGTCAAAAATTCCACAAGGTTTCTTTACTGCAGTGTAGATGAACTTGGTTATGTGTGATGGATAACTGAACTCACATGTGTCAGGTCTTTGCAAGTTGATTTTATGGCTTAAAAAATTCCCACGTTACCTTCCCCTGGACAGGAACAAAATGTGTTCAATTTTTATGGGGTGGTAAGCTTAAATTACAGCTTGTGTAATTTAAAAAAAAGAAAAGAAAGAAAGAAGAAAAAGATCCTAAATCTGCTATCTATAGTTAGAAAATGGCTGGCAGTCAGTGGTAGAAAAAGTATTCAGATCCTTTACTTGAGTAAAAGTACATAAGTGTTATGAGCTTGATGTAGTTAAAGTATTGCAGTAGAAGTAGTGGTTTGGTCCCTCTGACTCATGTATTATATATGACATCATTAGATTATTAATACTGATGCATCAGTGTGTGAGCAGCATGTTACTCTTGTAGCTGCTGGAGGTGGAGCTTGTTTCAACTACTTTATATACGGTAAGCTAGTTTAGTCCAGTGGTTCCCAACCTAGGGGTCCCTAGGCCCCTCCAAAGGGTCACCAGATAAATCTGAGGGGTCGTGAGATAATTAATGGGAAAGGAAAGAAGAAAAAACAAAGTTCTGATACACAAATCTGTTTTCAGTATGAGCAGTTTTCACTTGGTCAATACATGGTGCAGTCAGTCAGGTATTTATTAACAGCAAAATTTCAAACGGACATCAGTTAATGTCGGTAGAATGAGTAATTTTTTTTAAAACAATCAGATTATGTAATGACTAGCTTAATACTACAGTTGGAAGTTTTCATTATGATATTGATATCATATGACATTACTGCATTTGATGTAATAGCTTGTTAGGCTGGCAGATAATTACTTGGTCAATCAGAGTACAGATCACCTAATGAGGTCAGAATCCTTTCAAATGTTAACCTAAAGTGTGTGCAGTTGTAAGACTGTATATAGTGTGTCTCTGTGTGTGAGAGGCTGGAAAAACTCCTTTTCCCCTCTCATCTAGAAAAGGTCATTGTCACCGTGATTGTCTCAAAGTTCAGTTAGCTTTAGTTTGCTGGAAGTCATTACTAAGGAAAGTGCTGTCAACTGAAACCTGCAGCATATTAGAAAAATAAACTGAGGGTCAGTCTTCAGGCATGACTCAGGGACTAAGTGAGTACATAGTAGGTACTGCAGCTGTGAGGATACAAAGTTTCAAAAGTCAAAAAAGCTTTTGCACTCTGAAAGATATATCAGAAATCAGAAATTACATGGCTGAACACAATATTGTTCAGCCATGAGCAATACGCGATATTCATGATACTGATAAGTGCTGACACAAACAGTACCAGTTCCGGCAAAAAAAAAAACAAAACAGTATAGCCTAGTGTAATTTAATGTAATTCAATAAAAAGAGAGATTTCTGAGACATCTTTCAGAGTGCAAAAGCTTTTTTAACACAGTTGTTCTTTCACCAGTTCGTCAGACAGACAAAGAGACTTTTGAAAGAAGTATTCAGACCCTTTACTTAAGTAAAAGTACATAGATATTAGCAGCAAAAGGGATCCAAGCCCAGGTCACAGTGACAATAGGCCAAGAATGGTAATCCAGACATCTCAAGGTTCCCATACCAGATGAGATATGTAACCGCTCCTGTACCTAGAATACCTCCACAGGAGGCTACCAGGAGGTATCCTTACAAGACTGATTCCCACTGAGTCCAAACTATATTCAATCTAATAGGTTTGGGTAAGGTCCTGTTGTATTGCTGCAGGTCTCATGTCTGTTTATCAATATGTATACACCCGAGGTTTCAGCCCTGATCACGTGGTGGGTCATATACATCAAAGATGTAGTTTTCTGAACTGTTTCAATTCAAGGTTTGTCAACTGGTTTGGTTTGGCATTCTCCTGCTGCCAGTTTTGGTGTTCTGTGGCTGTTTGACTTTATTTGGATCCACTTGAGGGTGTTCCCAGTTGTGACATGTGACATGATATTTACATCAACTAGCCTATGTTATGTTACATTTTTGAACATAACAAAACAGAGTAAACAAATACTAAATAAAAAAAATATCCATATTAAAAACATGCTTTCCAGCTTAGGAGTTTTGCAGGAGCTCAGCAGTCAGAAAAAAGTGACATCAGAGCAGTGATGGAAAGATTTGAGACAGTAAACAGCTGAAATAAATGCTGAAACATCTCAGCTCTTAACACAGAGACGACTGAATCTGAGCCGACCTACAAAACTACTCAGCTAACGGCTTAATTGACAGGTTTTGGCTGCTTGTGGAAGATGGATATCATTGTTTTCACATTCACTTTGGTCTATTTTTTGTATAATTTCTCTATGCTCATATATATTTCTCCTCTAGAATGTAAGCACTTTTAACATAACCCTATTTCATCTCAGGATCAATAAAAATTTTCTGATTCTAATTACTGCAGTTAATTAATTGAAATCTTAATTGTTTCTCATATTTCTCAAATATGGTACATGCTACCTTCTCATATATAGCTTCAGTTGGACATTGGAGAAATAAATCAGACAAGGAGGAGAAAATGATAAGATCTCTTAGGGATCACACTTCTCAGATTTGTCTCATGAAAGTCTCAGACTCATTTCACGTTCTTCTTTACTATAACCAACCGCCCTACTGTGAGGGGTTACTATCTGCAATGGAAAACAAAATCCAGAAAAGCCTCTGTGCAATATTTTTTTCCTACAATGGCAAAGTCATGACCTGCCCTACTCTGCCTCTGATTGGCTTACCCTGATATAGTTGCCCTAACCCAAACCAATCTCACTCCTCATGGCTAGACCTAACCAACCCAACCAACAAAGCCAACAAGTACTAGCCAATCAGAGGCAGAGTAGGGTGGGCCATGACCTTGCCATCCTAGAAAAAAAAAAATTGGCATCCATTGGTGATGATTCTCTCTGGCCAATCAGTGGTCTGCAGCGTTTTCACGTCACCTTTTGGTATCGCCTCAGCTCGCTTGGAACCTTGATGGAGGTGATACCAAAAAAGTACCAGGTATTATCCACAACTTTTGCAAGATGGAAAACCAAAAAGGGCAAGAAGAGTCAAGTTGAGTTGAGCCGGTACCATGTGGTGGAAAAGCAGCTACAGTCTGACTCTGTTAAGCCAAACATACCCAATCATTTTCATCCACAGTGGTAATGAATGCACTGTCAGGGACCCTGATGTGTGCCTGAACCCTAAAATGCATTATCTCACTGTGACACTGAGACACCACTTATGTCTGTTTACAGAAATGCCATCAAACCAATTTTCTGTGTCTCTCTGATATTTCCCCATTCAGTTATCCACCCATCCCTCTGTCCATCCAACTCTTTCCAACTGAAAATACTATAAATGTCCAGACAGGATAGGAGTGTATCACTTTCAACTCAGCTTGCTCAAGTGCTCTTCCATCCAACTGACCAGTATTCAGTGTTTCCCTCAGCCCTTCTCTTTCCATACTTTCCATCTTTTTTACTCTCTGCTGCTAAGCCCTTAGTGGGTAGTACTGCTCCCTGCTCTGATCTGAGCAGTTGACGAGTTTATGCTGCATTACATGTTGAGGCTTGTCCAAATGTGTGATGTATAAATGAGCTGATGTGAAGTATCTGAGTTTTAAAATCAAAAGATTATTGAATTTTAATCATATTTAATGTGTATTATCATTGACCAGGTATTTCCCCTATTCAATACCCACACTTTTACCTCCCACACAGTACCATCAATGCTTCCCTACCTGCTTGCTGATGTGTTGCCAGATTGGAGGGCTGTATGAATAGTCACTGTCGGAGCAGATTTGTGTTTGTCACTTAACCTCCTGTCAAAGGATGCTTAAGAGAAGGGTGACAGCTCAGCAGGCTAAATGTGCCTGCCACATACTCAAGACGTCATCCATTTGAATCCAGCTCACGACCTCAGTTCACTTATCTTTCTCAAACACCCCCACATTGCCTCTACTCTACATTTCTAAAATCTCTGCCAAGTCATGAGGTATCAAACATCACAAAGTCATTAATATACAGTTTAACAGATTTTGATTGTTAATCAATTGTTATTAATCATTGTTGTTAATGTTTGTCCTTGTAGACTAATCTGAATGAATAAGACTCTTGAATGGGAAACCTTAGGATCCAATTTAGTGCACACCAACAGATCTGGAGGCAAAAAGCACCTGGATATATTCACCAGATTTAATGTAATTTCAGGATGTGTAGAAGGCTCCCTAATGAATCTGATAAGGTCGGTCAGTTGAAAATGATGGCAGTGATTTATAAGATCTGAGGTTACTTCCAGTAAATGCATGAATGCACAAATGGATAATCAAAAACACGAATGGATGAAGAGCAATCAATACAATCCTCTATCCCATTTCATCTTGTAGGTGGAAGTCTCACCCAGCTGCGTTCAGTCAGCCAGCCTTTACTGGAGGAGGACTGAAGGGATAATCCACAGACACTGCGTGACTGACAAAGTGGCCTTACTAAGCCCTAAGTGGGAACACACTGCCGGAACTGGTACTGTGAGATGGGTGTGTGTGTCTCATCACTGAGCTTACAGTGTTGAGTGTTGGCTAAACAATGCTACCTAGTTAGCCTAGCACATGTAAGTAGCATAATTTCATCAATGTGATGAACACAAATGAGAACACAGGAAATTAGACTGTCTACTGCATTTAACAACTTGGATTCAACTTTAAATGTCTGGAAATATTAAATGCTAACTAGTATTGGACAGCATCACCAGAGTGTGTCTGTTTGCAAGATAACACACTGAAGTGCAGGTCCTTCTCCCCCAGCCTACATGCAGCCCCTGGCTGCAGAATGAGACCAAAGCGACAAACAATGCAAGATGGTTTGCAAAATGGGAAGTTCTTTCTAGCATCCAGAAAAGTCCCTCTCATTCTTAGCCTTACCTAACCTTATTGTTAGGTAATTGACAGCTGAAGCTCTTTAAGGCTTGGAAGAAAAATGAAAATGTCCTGGTTGAATCATCAGGTCAACAGATTATTAACTGTATTAGAAGATATCTATTTTTTTCTCCACAGGCTTGAACCTCTGACTTTTTATCATAAGAAGCATAGTCAAACTTTGTCACAATTCAGTTAAAAATCATTCAATCATTCAGTCATTCAGCTTATAATTGTATTGTTTATGCCACCAACAGTAAGCCAGAGCTAAAGATTATGTTTGCATAAACTTAATAAAACATTCAGCTATATAAATCAATACCTTTTCAGATTTTATATAAATGACATAACTAAGGAACCATGTTTTGTTCCCTAGTGCAATAACAAACAACAAATTTGCTTTACAGTAACATTCATTTGCACATCTAAGGGCATCTTCTTCACAGCAACATCAGCTGAGGTTCATGGGTATCACAGTATAGAGCCATCTCCCATACCAAACCAAATAATGATAGAAGATTTCTCAGAAAAGAAGTAGATGTCAAAGACCTATATGTATTGGGTTGTGGAGATATCTACTGAAATTAGCATGCTAACCAGCTAGCCCCAGCCCCGTCTGGCCCATATTGTCTCGTAATACCACTTTGTACCATAAGGGCAATAGTGAGTCACTGTAGTGTCCAGTCTGCCCTCCGTCCAACATGAGAGGAAGAAGTACTGCTGCCCTGAGCAACCTGCATTAATGGCAGAGCCAGGCTGAATGCTGTTGAAATTTTTGCTGTAGGACTGTTAATATTATACTGTTAATTCAGGCGAGGAAATAACCATGTAGATTCCCAATATGTGATAAATTTGTCCAAATAATGCCTATTTGGAAAGTTGTGCTGACATTGTCGGAGCAGCTGGCTGCTGGGAAAGACATCAGCTGGTCATGTCTGCTGATCCAGTGAACTGAACTGGGTTGCACCAACTATGTGAAAGCTGGGCCATTTGGCATTGTAGCACATTGTGGTAAGCTGGATCAACATTGAAATATAATATAAATAAATAAGGTCTCTACTGGATTACTGTGTTGCAAAATGGCATGCAATAAATGAAAAAAAAATGATGCTGTGTGGCAGAAAATTGCTGCTTTATCTACCCTGGGGGCAAGTGTAACTATTTAGTTGTTACTTAGAATTATGTTGTAACTTATCTCAGTGGTGTAACCGCGTTCTCATCTGCGCAGCTCTTTTGTAATTTACCACTGTCTCTAATGTCTCTGTAGCATTTTTACATCTTAATAACGCCATAGCACAGATTCACTGTAAACAGTAAGCTTTACACCGTATTCAGTGAGTGATAATGGTGGTAGGGTGATGTGTTTAGATGGAAGGGTGTGGAGGGGAGTGATATGCTGCCCCCCATTTGTTTGGATCAGGTGGCCAGTTCGTACACATTGAACCTTTAAGAAGACCATTTAAAGAAAAAAATTCCAGTTTATTTCCAGAATTTACAGTGGTTCAAAATACTCCCAAAACCAGCAAATGTATGTGTGTATGTGTTTGTTTATCACTGCAGACTATACCCCCATTTGACTATACCCCATGTTGAAAACACATGTTTATTGTGACCAGATGGGTATACTATATATGATGGTTTTTATGGATATGTACATCAGTCCTATCATCCTATCACTTCCAGTCTACTGTTTCATCAGTATAATTAGGCAAATTGAAAATCTCTACAGTTGTGAAAAATGTTTAATTACATGTTTTCGCTCATATGAATAGAATTAAACTGAAACATTTTGTTTTGACAGTCAATCAGTCATTCATTGCATGTCCAGCAATGAATGATTGGATACTGTGCAGCGTCAATCTCAGTCTACTTGTGGTGCGCCCAAATACAGATACGTTATTCGGCAAAGCACAAATAGTGGGTTTTTTACGAATATCATACAAATACTTCATATTCATATATTTTAAAAATGATTTGTTTTCAGGAAGAAAAAAAAAACATGTCAGTGACCAGTGTGCAGGTCCGTTACATCACTATCTCACTCTCTCTCCTCTGCTCCACTGTTGCGTCTATCAGCAGGTCTCAATGAGGGGAATCACATCCATCCGCTACATGACGCACATTTTCTAATTTGGACATCACTCCTGGAGTTGGGGGTGAGATAAATCTGAGCTACTGACACATGCAAAGTGCTCCAAGGGACTCTCCATAACCTGTTGTTCCCCTTCTCCTTTCCACAAAGTTAGGTTGTAAAAACTAAGCAATAAATGAAAAGTACAAAAGAAGAATCATTTTGAAGTTCTTCCGTACACATTACACAGTATGCTGTCTCTGTGTTATGGGTGTATAAATAGGTAGAGGTCTGTCTGCACTAAGGCAATGAGTAAAAATTTCGTTCAGTAGTCAGTGCAGTCATCTATGATCTGGGAACTCCAGTTTGAGACCCAATGTGGGGACCTTCTTTGTAAAGTAGTTTATTCATGAATGCTTAATGTAACACTCTAATTTTCTAAAATTAAAAGCATAATAAAAAGAAAAACAGGATTTTTAAGCCTCTTTTCACTTTTATTCGAATACAAATACAAATACAAATAATTTGCTGCCTCAACAAATACAGATACAAATACAAATACTGGGCCCTCTGCACATCGCTACAGTCTACACAGATAAAAGGAGGGGCAGATTTATTGGAATACATTCTCACTTTTTGTCACACCACAAATGGTACAAAAAGTAGCCCCAATTATCACAACCTGCCCAAAACTATTTTTATCCCTGTGTTCCTTCACACCCAGTTAAGTCATGAAGTTGAAACAATACTGTAACATTGCTTTTGGTTTTTTAAGATTACTTATGGACCGTATGCAAATATTTTGCATGTTTTTTACTTTTCAATTTTACAGAAAAAATTATGGCCTGTGACCCACCATTTATTCATCTGTTCATCTGTTTATCCTGTGGAGGGTGGATGGAGCCAGCAGAAATTAGGCAAAAGACAGTTTACAGTACAGACAAGTTTCCAGTGTAGACACAGTACAGTGTTTTTTGGGGGGTTTTTTTGACTAACACATTGTTGATTTTGGTCTTTTCATGGGATTTATTGACAACATGAAAATATAGAATAATGCCAGCTTTAGCCTTTAAGTCATTTTTTAAGGGTGTTCCTATGTATGGCTGCAAAATATGGTGGGAATGGAACTTATTACCAGTGGTGGAAGAAGTATTGACTCCATTACAAGTAAAAGTCCTGCATTAATATATTACTTAGGTAAATGCATAAAAATGTTCTTGCAGAATTTACATTCACTTTTGGAATGTTTAATCTTTTTTTGTATTAAAACATTTAATCGAAGAGAATTTAATGTGGATTTTTTTTTTACACTGATCAACAGAAAAATAACCTGTCAAGATGTCAAGATAAAAACATATCTCAAAAAAATAAATAAATTACAATATGAAAAATACAGAACACATCATATATTTTACATGTAAATGATCTCAAATTTAACAAGTAACTATAGCTGTCAAGCAAATGTAGTGGAGTATAAAATACAATATTACCTTATGAAATTGAGTGGAAGTATAAAGTAGCATCAAATGGAACAACTGAAGTAAAATTAAAGTACCTCAAAACTTTACTTAAGTACAGTGCTTGAGTACATGCACTTAGTTCCACTACTTTTTTACTACAAACATCCACTGAAACTGGTGTCAACTGACAAAAATTGCAGTAGGGCTTGGGAATACTTTTTGACCTGTGGCAGGTCAGTTGCTGTTTTGGTGCTGTTTTCTGCACTTCCATTAGGTGCAGATTGGCCATCAGGAAGTTTGGGAATTTTCCTGGTGGGCCGGTCTTGTGAGGGCTGGTCATTTTTTCCCAACCGCAGCATTATATAGCGTATTCAATAGTTAATCTTAGCTGCAATGACAAACACAAGGTGGCAGGTCTCTTGGCACATGAACTGTGTGGGTGTTAGAGGTGTGCCTGAATACAAATACAGTATTCGGCAAAGCACAAATAGTGAGTTTTTTTTTCATACAAATATTTTAAAAATTAATTTGAAAATAGAGAAAATGGCTAAACTTACCTAACTGGCTGGAATTGTTTTAAGGCATATCATACCATATACCCACTGTCCTTTCACTCTCTAAAAGTCATATCTATCCACAATTTTGTCACCCATACTCATTCCATTAAAAAAAATCAGTTCCTTCACCATCTAGACCTCAAATTCTTCATCAAACCACTCACTCTCCCATTCTCATGATACAATGCTAATCAAAGGCTTGCGAAAACAGAAACCTGCTCACAGCTAGACGCTTGCCACAAACTTCTGACCTTCTCAGCCTCTGCATCAATTCTCTACTTTCATCTCAAGCATATTGCTCAAACGTCTGCAACAATCTTAATGATCTCCATTAACCTCACACTCAATTCAGCTCAATTTAAATCTGACTCTTTTGGAGGCCACTAATCAGCTTGGGTAGAACCATGCCAGAGACGGAACCCCCACATAGAGTCTCTGTCTGCCCCATCTTCATCATATCATTCCCAAACCAGCCTAACAATGACATCCTCCTCCCACCTACGCCTCCCCACCCCACTTTTTCATCCATTCAGCCATCGTCCTCAATATCCAATACTTCCTCATTTCCATCTTTCAAATCTTTAATCACATATTGTTCTGGTGTGGTCCTTGCTAGTGAAATGTATTTTGTGGTCTGTGAGGGAAAAAAACACACCCTTAAAGTGCTGACACGTCTACAGTACTTATCCAAAAAGCAGCATACAGCAAACCAAAACTGAAAATTAATAACTAAAAGCCTGTACACACACTCATAAGCTACTCTACATAAAATGAGGGTGAAATATATACTTTATGAATAAAAGATTATACTTTGTGTTGCAGATGGGCAAGGAAAAAAGATGAGGTTACTGTATAGTCATATTTTTTTCAAAATAATATCCAGTGTAGAGTCACAGGGTTTAGTGGGATATGGTATCAGAAAAAGCCACATTCTGACAGCCTTAAAGATTAATATTGTATGTCCAAAACATAGTGACTCAGGCCATTTATTACAAATGATACTATAGAATACTGGGTTGACCCTCCTCAAGATTTCCCAGCATGCAACAGTAAGAATAATCAATTCAATGTTTTTGAGTGTTATTTGATTGTTTTGTCTCATTTTACTGTTGTAGAACACTGTTAAACGTATATATCCTGGACACATAGGCTTTGTTCAGACTGCAGGCAAACCAGATTTGTTTCTCAAATAAGATTTTTAAGACAGACTGTCCACATTGTTATTTGCATCAGATCAGATTTATGTGTCCAGACATCATCAAACTATCTGCATGGATTGCTGTGGTAACGACGTAGGTGTCAGTAACTACATACGCTGTTGACGTGGCTTTCCAACATGGAGGCATGAGAAATGAAGATCCATGATCATCATCATGGACACACTGGCAGATAGACCCCACAGACAGGGGGTATCTGCAGTCTCGCAGACCCAGACAACACACCCACTTTACTACATGAGAGTAGCAGAGCTGTATCCACCTTTTACCAAAGTGTTCCATGCCACCAAGATGTGTATGAAATATGCAACATCATCATGCCAGAATCATACCTGGTTATTCCAAGAGACCCATATGTGGCAATTGACTTATACACTAAATACATTTGAGAGATGTTTTTCTTGCTTCTCTGTGATTGGCTTACTTTTCACTATAAAAGCTACAAGCTGATGACAGAACACACTACTGAATATACTCTACTCCAGGGACATCATACTTACTTCATGCCTTTGCACTATTATGTTTTGAAGATGACCATGCAGTTCTCAGTTTTATGATTTAGGTAAATTGATATGACTATGTTATACTGAACATAGGATAGGATACCAGAGTCCACAGTCTTGTGAATTGTATCAATGTAAGTGCTATTAAATAAGCAAGAAAGATGAATGCTGCCTATATTAATACAAACATAGGGAAGAAACAATTCTATTTTTCCATTACCATCTGTTCATCTTTTTATTTCATTGTTTTTTCTGAAACATAGTGTTGTAGTAATGTGTATGAGTCTGCTTTTGGTATGTTTCCTTTCACCCTCATTTTGCTGTACTGTCCTGGTTTAGAGGTGGACATTGAGTGTTTATTATGAAGCTTACCTTATTTTACAAAATTATGTTGTGATCAACAGGAATATTACGTCTTTGTGCAAGCTGTCCTAAATCATATGAAATCCATAATCTCTCGGTTGTATTGTCTGGAAATAAAGAATCATATTTTGGGTATATCTTTTGTTTTAAAGTTCTTAATCAAATTTAATCTAGACACCCATATTTAATAATGTAGACTACATTATTATCAATAACCACCAAGCATAAAAGCTGGTGTTACAAGTCATGTTATTGCATACTCTTCTGTATGTCTTTGGCATTCGTACAATTTCTAACCTAAATGTGTAACTGTTTTTTCACTTTCAAAATGTAAATGCATTAGTTTTTTGTTTTTTGTTGTTTTTGTTTTGTTTTGTTTTTTTCAAGTGTAGGAGTTTCACTGTGGTGTGATCAAACCACTGAGGAAGAGATCCCTCTGTCCCTGATTAGACCTTTACTGTTATATCATTATCAAATAATAATATGAACAATGAATGGCTAATTTATGTAAACTGTTAAAAATATAAAAAACCAAGCATTTCATGAGTTAAACATGTATTTATTGTATTAAATTTTAAATACAAAAATAAAACAGTACAATGGCCACACAATATGTTCTCTTATGACAGCAGTTTGATTCAATGAATGAATGATGAACTGAGCATTTGAATTGTGGCAAACAGCTTAGATTCAACATCAAATCCAGAAGACAGAACATTTTACAGTGGCAAGCCTGTATAAACTGATAAACTGTTGCATAACGCTTTAAGAACTTCTCAAATGCTCATTTAGAAGTGTACCAGTTGCTGGTTTCTCCGTTGAACAGAAATGTAACTCTCAACATCAAGAACTGATTTCCTGAACACTGGCAAATAGCACAGACATGAACACATCAAATGTAGCTTCAGGAACTGGCATGAATTGTATGCATCATTTGGTAGGAGTCTATTTTAGTTACTGGCATAACTACGGACTATGTGCAACAACATGTTTGTATGTATTCATTATGCAATACATGCAATAACTGATTTTTTGGGACATGGGGAGCAGAAACAAGGTGTGAACAAATATTGACATATCAGCTTTTAAGCTGACATATAATTTCAACATCCAGCAGTTAGAGAGCAAAAATATCATTAATTTGGACCTGTGTTTCTGTCCACCTGGTGAATCTAAGTCCAGTATTCATTCTTTTTTGGCTCATTTTTTGCCTTCTACCAACTCCTGAGGCAAATATTTTGATCTTTACCTGCTAAATATTCTACCATTTTCACCAGCTAGTGTCTGTCTGTCTGCTGTTTGTTGCTGAACAGGTAGTGTACAGTGGATTTTTAATGCATTTTCTCTGAAAACAGCTGCGTGCTGTCCCTGAAAATGAGGCTATTAGAGACCTGAGAGTGAACCAGAATAGTAAAGTTGTAGCCGGACGGCTGAAAAATGAGCTGAAACTCTATAAACCTCCGTAAGGCAGAGGGGAGCTGCAGATTCTCTGATAATTCTTTGTTGGTTCATTGCCACCTGCAACACTTCTGACATTGCACATTATCTTTTCATACATTTTTACAAAAAATGTTGCTTATAAAATGTAAACCAAGATGAGTATGAATATAGCACTTGATGTGTAACAATACAGAGTAATGAAAATGGAAAGTACTGTGGAGAATCTCAGATTAATTCGCATTTAGCATTGTTATTGAACACCTCACCTTATATTATGTCCATGGTGAAAAAGTTACCAGATAAAACATTATCAAGCTGTGTTCGAAAATCTTGGTAGGAGCATGTTTCAGCATTGAAGGTTACTTTGATTTGTTTTGTGCAGAGAACAGAAGACCTGTGCAAAACATACAAAAACCTTTCCAACTTGCATTGGTCTGCATCCCTGATGCATTACTGCAGGTGGTTAAATGTTGTATGCTCTGTGACAGAACCACAGACTCTGCAGCATTTCAGCCACCTTCTTGTTTGTTGCTTTTTTGACTCATACAAATACAGCACATTAGCTTTATGAGGTGGATTCAACTGCACATCTGTCAGATTGTGAGAAAAAAAAGTCTGTTATGTATTTGGATTCTTTCTGCATGGCTTTATGGGCCATTGTTTCAATGGCTACCTCTGTGTTTTGCTCAGAAGGGAGGCAATGTAAATCCATTTGTGAGAACAAGTCAAGCAAATCCTCTTTTTCACTCTCCTTCAGTGTGCCCTGAAATGCCCTTTCAACAGTAATCTGCTCGCATCAGATAAGTAATTAGAGAAAAATGACATCAGCACTGCATTATTATCTACTGAATCAACACCAAGGATACAGGCCAAAATAAAAGCCTCTGACAGTCTCGCAGGAATCACACCATGGTCCAAAAGTCCCTTTGCCCAAATCCTTCTCAGTGCTTGCCACTGAGGAGTGACTCAGACCAGACTCAGACATGAAAAGTCAGGTCTGAGACCTGAAAAGTCAGGTCTGAGTCTTGGCACTTGCTCATCTTCCCCTTCACATTGTTCCAAGAATTGCTCTTATAAAGCAGTGTATACTTCTCTTGAAACCCCACTGGCATCAATAGCTATCTTATTTTTGAACTCCATCTTTAATTCCATATTCATCACTTTTGTTTCCATGAAAAAATCCAGAGGATCATCTACAATCATAATTCGGCGAATGTGTGCATACCACATTTTGTGGTCCCTCAAGTGAAGAGGGTGGTAAAGAAATGCCTCCAGCTGTTGAAGGCTCACTGACCAATGGCAAATTCATTTCTGGAACCTGAAACATTGAAACATATAACTTAGTTGCAACATTTTACATATTGAGGCTTAAATATATTCAATGTTCAAAATAATCTTTATTCAAAGTAGACATTAAAACTACCTGTAAGAGCCTTTTCCTTGCAAATGGTCAATGTAATGTAGTTCACCAGTATTTACACAGGGTGTCACCTTTGTGTTGTGGTCAATAGAGTTTAGATAGTAAAGGTTTCAGGTGTTGCCAGGCAGAAGGGGCAAACAGTTTTTGACCATCAGGAAAAATATTACTTATTGAATTTCTATGTTCCTTAAAGCCAGAAGTTGGATTCAATGTTTCCTAAGTATTTAACCATCTTGCAATCTATGTATTATTGTTCACAAAGTAATTCCTGTCAAACTAGTTCAACTCTGATCTTTCTACGATGAAGTGTAGCCGAAATAGAAATACTTAGTTTAATTGTTACATAGTAATGGAACCACAGTGCCATCCAGTGGACAACTTTCAGTGAGGTGAATGTTGATCACAAACCTCTGCCGGTGTATAATGTTTTCTTCTTGTGATATCTATTAAATTGCCATTAAAGTTTATATAACTCAATAGGAATGTGATATGTATGAAGGTTTACTTTGATAAGCAAAGAATTAACACTAGTAGTTATAATGTAAACATAGCACAAAAAGTAAGGAAATTTGTGTTTGGTAGATAATTTCTTTGTTGTAACAATGCTTCTTGGCAATAAATCTTATACCGTTGGAAAGCCTGTTTATTTCCCTTTTAAATGGTGCCACATTTGTAACGAACATGCATTTGTGGGATGAGCAGCAGAGTTGAGTATGTGGGTAGCGCCTATGAAAAATATGCCAAATCTTTTTCTCACTTGCCTCTCAGGGCTTCCACAAAACAGAGAAGTGAAACAGAGAAAACAGTGCCATCTACTGTGCCCAGTCAGTGCCCAAGCAATGAGGTCAAAAAATATTCCCAAGCCCTACTGCAACTTGTCAATTGATAATACCTATTCCCAGTTTGAATTGATGCCTCACTGTAGCTTTGCATATGATAAATTAAGACCATCAATCTACCTGCAAAGTCATTCTGACCCGCACCTTACATGAATAGGACATGTTGAATCAGGCTTCCATAGTTTTTGGAAGACAAAGCAGTTATCTTCAGTAGAAACCTCCAAATAAGAAATCATATGATGTATGACTTCGAACAGCTTTTTTAAGCTAAAAGAACTCAGGAATCTCAGATTTAGGAACTGCAAATGATCTTGCTTTTGGTTTGACATGCTTGCATTGTCGATTTTTGGTTGACATTGTGGGTGTATGTGATGTGCTGTTGTGTGTAGCTTTGTATTTTGTATAATGTGTTGCTTTGCTTTGTATTGTTTGTTATTGTGCTGTTATATGTTTTGATTGTAGGGGACTGCAGATGAGAATTAGCTTGGAGCTAAATCTTTTACAGTGCATCATTTATGTTAAAAACTGTACACTGTCCCGATAAATAAATACAATAAAATACATTTGATATGCAGCAACATAATGTACATTTACTGCGTGTTTTCTAGCACCACATAGTGCACATAGTAAGTGATAGTTATCTCCCACATGCAATGTCCAATATTCAAGAAAATGCATATCCATGTCTGTTGCCCTCTGGCTAATGTATCATAAATGTAATGTATTGCTGCAATAATAGCACTTTGACTGCAGCACATCCCAATGTGCATGAAGGTACGAGGGCCCAATCATCGCTGCTTGCAGCTTTAATCGTGTGTTATTTTTGGTGTGTATGTGACTTTAGCTGGGATCTTATGGTGACAGACATGTATGTTGGTAGGTCTTTATATGCATTAATATATGCAATCCTGTGCATACAATACTAGTGAACTGAAAGTAGTAGTAGTGTAGTGTGGTGAAATTAGGACTCACATGGGTATATACTTAGATGTATTTGAACATGCAAGTGTGTTTGTCTGCAAATGTGTGTATGTCATGACTAATGGTTAAATGAGGAGTGTGCTGTATAAACAGATAAGAAGATGCAGAGGACTGCACTCCAGTTCACTTGAAGCCTCCAGCAGGAGCCCCACACCTACACAACATGTCCATGAGCATCAACATAAATCTGCATAACACATAAAACAGGCATTAAACATAAAACAGCCACACAAAGCACCATATGCACTACATACATTTACATACAGGAAATGTCAGCTGGAACACTCCATAGCATATATGAAAACTGTCAGGTATGTGATGATAGAAAAGAGCTCAGATAGTGCTCTGCTCAATGTGTCCAAAATGTAGTTCAGAATTGTGGAAAATGGTAGTTTTGCATGGTAAGAAGGTCATGTAGCTCCTTTGTCTCTCAGCCATGTCTGAAAGACACATAACGAAGACAGTAAACTTGCTTTTAAAGGAAAGTACTAGTATGCCATATGCTTAAATTTGAAATAACTGTGGGGACATTTGCTAAGCTTATTGCAAATAACTGCTGGAGGTGCAAAATATGATGTTGCAATTTTTCACTTTAGCATGGTATTTACACTGATAATGTAAATGAAGAAGGAATAAATCACATACACAACTTCAAATGCTATTTGTGGGATTTTAATTGTCTTTTCTGGTCAGCTGGAATTTAGAAGCTATCACATTTCACACAGAAGGCAAAATGTTTCCATACAGCTAAATACATTAGATAAATAAAAATACAAAGTAGCCAGAAATAGTTATGGGGAGGGGGGTTTAGTTGAGAGCTGTTGGGCCTCCAACAATATATGCCATTTATTACATATACTTGAGGCTTCCTCTGATGAGCACTCTTGGGCAGTCTTATCTTTAGATGCAGAAAAGGCTTTTGATTGTGTGGATTGGAATTATTTATGGGCTGTGTTTTAACGCTTTGGCTTTGGATATTCCTTTATAAAAATGGTTTTCTTGGTATATGCCTCTCCTACTGCACATGTCCAAACTACTCACCCTGGCTTCCGACTTTGTTTTAACAAGAGGGACCAGGTAGGGTTGCCCGCGTTCCCCAGGTCTGTTTGCCCTCTCATTGGAACCATTACCCCAGGCAGTTAGAGAAAATCATGCCATATCTCCTATCATAATTAAAGGAACACCTCATCATATTTCTCTTTATGCAGATGACATTTTATTGTACCTCTCAGATGTAGCTAACTCTGTACCCCATGTTTTGAATCTCTTCCACATGTTTGGCTCCTTCTCTGGTTATAAAATAAACTGGTCAAAATCAATACTTATGCCACTATATATGACAAGTATAAACCATGATCTAACTCACCTTCCAGTCTCAAAATCATAGCTTTACTTAGGTATCCAAATCAGACCTACAATGTCACACCTGAACATAGATCATTTCAATATAGTTCTTACTGAAGTGAAGAAAGATCTCAACAGATGGTCTGTTTTAGATGCTGGTTTCCATGGTCATGTCTCTTATAAAAATGAATATACTTCCACAAATCAGTTTCATAGTTTTTTAAGGATCTTGACTCTATGTGTAGGTATTTTATTTGGAATGGGAAACCTCCCGGGATCAGCTTTTCCACTCTCTCTTGTCCCAAAATTTCTGGTGGACTCTGTTTACCCAATTATAAATATTATTATTGTTCTTCAAATAAATTTTGGTGAATAATTTCAAATGTTTTTGTCTCTGAATTTAAGGGTACGTTTTTGCCGCATAAAGGTACAAAATGACATGTCGCTCCAGCTGTACCTCATTAGGTACCAATTCTGTACCTTTCAAAAGAGTACATTTTTGTACCAGGACATAAAGGTACATTTTTGTCTCTAGGGGTGCAGAAATGTTCTTTTAGAGGTGCAGACAAGAAAGTACCACGTTCAAAGGTGCAGTGCTTGTACCCTGTTAGGGTACAGCTGGAGCGACAAAGCATTGGTACCTATTCCTGTACCTTGATTTCTTAGTGTGTAGCTCATTTACGATGGCTTTATAAATAAGAGTGTTGTTCCCCTCGAGTGGTAAGTGATGTCCACTCTACCTTCTCACATAGGATACAATGATGAGTTCTAAAACTGTCACCTGTAATAAATCTAAGAGAACTGTAATACACAGCATCAATGCATTTGAGGGTGTGGGCAGCACAGCAGCATGCATTTGAATTACATCTGCATAGTCAAGCACTGATAAAAATGTTACCTGTACAATCTGCAACCCACTGCTGCTTATTGAGGAAAATGACCCAATGTTACATATTTGTGCATGGCAAAAGTATGTGGACCTTTGAAGGGGAAATTAGAGTTGAGTTAGAGGGTGAGTGTCTTCAAGCTGGCTGACTTTTTGCCGCCAGCTTTCTTTCACGCTCTCCAACCTGCTGGACTCTTCCTCAACAGAGGTTCTCTTCCTCTCTGTGTCTTCTTTCTCAGCATGGAGGCTCCGTTCAAGAAAGATGACCTGCTCATCTCTCTTTTTGATTGCCCCTGCTGCCTTCTCCAGCACTTCATGCAGCTTCCTCCACCAGAGAGCATTGGCGGAGTCATATTTTTCTTTCTGAGTAGAGAGCTGGCAGTGAAAAGACCAGATCTCTTCTTCTCTGTTTCTGTTCTTGTCTTTTTCCTCCTGAACGTCACTCTTCAACTTCCTCTTTTCTTCTTCAGTGACAGAGAGATTCTTCTGCATGGTCTTCCTCTCATCCAGAAGTTGCTCTCTGTCACTTCTCCAGGACTCCATCTCCTTTAGGACCATGATCTTAGCAGCAGTCCTCAACTTTTCTTCCTTCTCCTGCATCTCAGCCTCCATGTGTTTCCTCATCTTCTCCATCCCTCTGTTGTAGTCCTGTGCAACACAAACACAGAAATACATGAAGACATTTTCATATCACTGATGGCTCTTTTTTTTCCTTACAGGAAAACAGCAATCTGTTAATACTGAGAGGAAATAGATATCACATTTACACTTTATACTGGAACCCTTTAATAAACCCTTTATTTATTGTTTATGTATTCAAATTAATCTGAGGTATTTATCCAGACAGACATTCACATGTATCCATGTTTTCATCTGACTGACTGTGAGAGATGAGTTTAAATTAAGATGATATTGTAAATTAGTATTAAATGTAATCTCATTACAAACTGCATCTGTGTTGATGAAAAGTGTATTTGTCTACTGTAAGCTTTAGACACAACATGAAGTCATTAAAACATGCATATACTTGTGTAGTAGTGCAGTGTTACATCCTGGTTTGACCATCTTACCCTGCTGGCTCTGCTCTCTCTTCTTGCCATGGTGGCTGATGATCTTGAAAATGATCTAAAACGTGAGATAGACATAAAATCTTGTTGACTGTCTGACAGATGATTTTCTCCGCAGACGAATGTTTGTCGGTTCAGCTGGTATGAGAGAGTGTGAAACAGTGTTTCTGACTGAGGAACTCTTTACATTCTTGAATGGATTTGTCATAAATGCTGACATCATAACAGGAAGACAAACATTCTTCTGTAGACTGACATCATGCAGCTAAAGGAGTTCAATCAGTTTGCATGATCACACAGATGTTTGACAGAATAAAATAAAAGATTGGAACTCAGAGAAACCACACAGAAAGTACTGATCTTTAGTTTTACTCACAGAAAACAAACAGGCTTTTTTCCTGCAGTTTGTGGACACGGCCTCATGTACACATCACACCATACTGAACTTGCCTTTATTGTTTTCACTAATAAGGTTATAATGTTTACCATCACATCCAGATTGATACAAGTGAAAATGTTTCTTATAACAACAATGATTTTCATTCTGTTTTAATATGAGTTACTTTGAGGCCACACACACCTTGCAGTCTGCATTAAAATTAGAATTTTTTCTACTTCTGCATTAATATGACCTAAAATGTGATCAGATTGTCACACAAGTCCTAATATTAAAGAGACACAATCAAACAAATGAGACAAAAATCTTACATTTCATTTATTTATTAGAAGAAAACCTTTATTTACTCAGGGGAAACCAATTGAGAGCAATGCTCTCATTTACAATGGTGGCCTGCAAATACACAACCAAAACAAATCATAACAAAAAGTGTAAAAAAAAATGTAAAACCAATAATCTTATACCAAACATAAACACAACACAAACACAAGACAAATTATATAAGACAGTAATATGAAGTACATTACAGGGATAAAACAGACACATTAAGAAAAACAGGAGCATTCATTACAGAAAACATTGTCCAACAGAATCTTAATATGTTTAAGGGATAAAAATTTGTCTAATTTAAGGGAGTCCTGCAGCTTTTCCACCTATGAGGAGCATAGTAGGTGAATGCAGTTTTCCCCAGCTCTGTATTTATATAAGGGATATCTAACAGAATGCATTCTTGTGAACTAGTGTGGTATTCCATATTAAGTCTTAAAAGTGATGATAAATAAAATGTGTCAGTAGTAGTCATGACCCTGAGCCGGCAAAAAGAGCAGGTCCAGCAGTCCATTAATGTGGATTTCAGGGAATTGATTTAACTTGAGGAGCAAGACAACATGTTTGTGATGAACACATTGTTTCTCGGATTAATGCAGTAATGCTGAAAAAGTAATAATAGTATAATTTTGGTTTCTAATTTGCCAGACTGCTAAGCTTTTTCACACAGTAACTAGACATATCCCAAGCCAATCATAAGGGATTGGGACTTATCTGGCCAGATTTTTAAGAATCTGTATTGGCTAAAATAAAGCCATTACTGTACTATACTGTGTTTTGTCCACCTCAGCCTGCTAGTGCTGAGTGCTGCTCTCCTTCACAACAGCCTACAGTCGCATTTTGTATATGCAATTGTATGTGTGAAAAATTATTTGGGCACACTGGGGCAATAAACTGAATTTTGACATCCTGGTTGGCCAAATACACTGAATTATCTTGACTCAAACTCTCTCTTTCTCATTGGCAAAGAGTATCAGTGTACCAAACATTCAAATAGCAGGTCATATCAACTTTCGCTAAAGTTAACGTTAATTCTGTGAGCAACTTGATGGCAGGCCAAAATTAAACTTATGTGTTGTCAGTTTATGTGTCTAAAGATCGTTTGTGAGGGAAGAATCTCCGCTCCGTAACACCGCTCTTCAATTGTGAGTGTTTCTGTAGTTCCAAGAAATCCAACAAGAGCTATACATCTTCTCTCTCTGGACATCAAGTCAATTTTAGAACTCTCATTCTCCGGTTAAATTTTAATTCATATCATATCAATAATTTAAGCTTGTGAAAAAGCTCTGGGCGGCTAAGGCTCAGGTGGTAGAGTGGGCAGTCCCCAGCTTCTCCTGTCCACATGTCAAAGTGTCCTTGGGGAAGACACTGCACCCCAAATTGTTTTCGATGGTCAGGCCAGCACCTTGCATGGTAGCTCATTGCCCTTGTTGTGTGAGTGTGTGTGAATGAGAGGCAAATTGTAAATGCTCTGGATGAAAGCTCTACATAAATGTATAGAATATTTATTTATATAAATTTAGCCATTAAGTTTCACCAAGGCAGGAAGTATCAGGACCATGGGCAGGACAGATCACAGATTCTACATTAAATAGAAACTCTGACTTTATGTCTGTCTCTCTACCTCATTAATATAGAGTAGAAAAGCAGCATAATAGCAGTCATAAGTCATGAAGGAAACTAGCCATTCAGAGAACAGACTCAACAAACAAAATTGAAACCGTCATACACTGGAAAGGACAATTCTCTGATAATATTTGTGTGATGACATAACAGTGACAAAAGCGCCTTGTTTAGTTTTACTTACACATTGTCCTTTTCCGACCATGTTAGAATTGTTATGGCACAGTGGGATGGAAAGGTGGGTGGACAGGGTGAAATTAAGGCTGAGGACACTGAGGACGCTGGGCACTGCACCTCCTCTGTTGAATGGGCTGCTTGTGGTTACATCCACAATTATGTCTTATCTGTCCAAATGCAGAATTTCCTGCAGCTGTGTATCGGTGAGGAAACCACCACGTTTGGGTTCATCACAAGGTTCATCCATTGGCACAAGAACTGCATCTGACTGAATGTTATTTCAGCATTATAATAAAGAGTTGTATATTACATCTAAATGCACTCATTATTTTGTAACAATTTGTATTTGTAATAGTGGTGCACAGTGGACTTTTGTCAGAAAAATTGTCAGAAATATATATTATCCTTTTAAAAAGCCTTCACTGGTACCTTTTTTTGTTTTAGTGCTTTCATTGTGAAATTAACTTGAAATGCCTTTGAAGATGACTTGTGAGCACCAGTTGATGATGTGGAAAAAAGTGTGGAGGCTAAATGGCTCAGCTCTTTTCGTGACTCCTACATTTTCTGGGAGTCATCACTGGGTCAAACGTTTGAGCAAAGTATGGAAAATATACACAATTGGTTCTATTACTTGTTTAATTGTGGCACTGATCAAGTAATTTCCTCTCCCTGATGGACTGCCACTGGGAGACAGAGGATACCCATGTACACAGTACTTGATGACCCCCTATCATGACCCACAGATACCACCAGAGAGGCGCTTTAATGTGGTCTTCAGTAAATGCTGGGGCAGGATAGAGATGATCTTTGGGTCATCAAGTCCTGTTTTAACTGTCTCAGTGGCCTGAGGGTCTCTCCTGAGCGGACCTGCCAGATAACAATGGCATGTGTGGTACTTCACAACATCGCCACCATCCAAAAGGAGAGAGCCCCTCATGTGCCATTGGTGGCACCTGATTCAGTGGACCCCATCACCCTGGATCACCCCACTGGAGCAGCCATTAGACAGGCCATCACAAATCAGTTGTTTATGTAAAAAAAAAAATAAAAAATATTTTCTATTATATATAATTTTATTTTATATTTGATTGTGTTCTATTCCAAATTTAAATATCTGTAAATACTGTAGCTCATGTTCTATGTGTGTGTAGCATGAAGGGGATACAACTTTCATTTCATTTTGCAACCCTGTTTTGTACAATGACAAGTTAACTGTGTACCTTGAAAAAAGAATAAACCAATCACAGGATGTGTTTCACTTTTTTACTCTAAAAATATTAGTTGATACAGGAGAACATTGAGGTGTTTTCAGTCGTGATGGTGTCATACTATGTTCATGATTCACTTAGCATGGTGTGTTCTTGGTAAGGCTCACTTAAAAGATGGACATAGGACTACTAGAAAACATAAAAACATACATTTTCCTCTTCCTGTGAAATATATATATATTGTATAGCAGGCCTATGTGCACCTTCAACTTCATGTGTCAGCACGTCCACTTCCACAACTCAAACCACTGTCATCAAGGCAGGTTGCCTTCACAGTAGAAAAAAAAGACCACTCAGAGTGGTGGGAAAGAAAGGACACTATAAATACCTGCTGTCAGATGGATGCTGCTGGAGAACATCTTACCTTGCACTGGTCTCTCTTCAGGAAGAGGGGGTTGACAGTCAGCTGTCACCTGTGGACTTTGAAACTACACCAGCTGCACCACAAACAGATATACCAACACCACCTGCCAGACCAGTCAGGCTTAGAAGACCACCTGAATGGACTAAGGATTTTTTGCAGGGACTGAAGACTCTTGATGATTTAATTGATGTCAATGAGTACAAATGTAGGGGTTGAACTTGTTAACTTGTTCATTTTTTTGTGAAATCCTCCTAATGTTTAACACCTACTGATTAGTCACACAAGTTGAAATAAAAGTTACTTGAGCTCTTTCTGAAAAAACAAAATAAGGGTAACTTCATGTTCTTAATGCCCTTGTACATATTCTCCTAAAAGGCAATAGTAAAGAAAAGTGCCTTTGATTTGAAGAGTGGAAAGATATTAAGGGGGATATATGTTGTTTCATCCCTAGTGCTAGGTGGAGCTATGTGTGAATAGGAGTTTGAATTTACCCTAGTTTTGCAGTAGAAGAACTGAATATAGTACTGCAGGAGAAGAGGATTGTCTTATAGTCACGCATGTTACAAGTCTGCCTGCTTGCTACCTAGCCTGTTTTTGTTTTGTTAATAAAATGAAGTCAAGAATGTCGAGAGTGTCTTTCCTCTGTAAAACAACATCCCTGGCTGCTCATTTGCTTATTGCTTCTAAAATCCATCATTTTTCTGCTATGATGTTTCACCACATCTGGTCATAAGCTTGCTTCTCCAATGTATCAACAGCAATTCCCAGGCTTTTCATATACTGTTTTGAGCTGTCTGTGAACCGTAGCTTTAGACTTTAGACTCCATGTTATTCCTCAGTTAGCCTGCAGTAGAAAAGCTGTTACACTGCATGTGTCCAGCCCATCTGACCTGCAACCTCTGAGGCATGGTCTAGACACTGGACACTCTCTGTAATCTCTGCTGTTAACGGTTCAAAACATGCATTCTTGAAGCAGCATGGACAATACAGTGACTTAATACACCCTTAGCTATGTAAGAAAAATGCCTCTGCAAACATTGTACACTATCTAGAAAAAAGTGCTACTGTTCTTAGACATATTCATCTCAATGTTTGCTTTTGAAATTGTAATCCTCTATACTACTCCTGAACAAAGTAATTACATTACTATACTGGGCAATGTGTTCCCCAACACTGTTTGAAACACTTCCATGTTGTGATATGTCATGGCAAGTGCAGTGTATAGGCTCTGCTATGCTCCAGTCTTCTTAAATATTGTTTTTGTTAGAAACTTGCCTGTTTCTAGAGAACAGCTGTAACTGTAAGACATACATTTTTCTAAATACATTTCCCATGTAAAGCACTGCTATATGCTAAGGGGTGTGTCTTGCTATAGTCATTGCTCTTCATAGCGTAGCATGAGGAGAAAATCACCTTGTTTCCACCTCACACTGTTCACAATAGCATGAATGGGAATAGCTCAAATGCTACCACTTTCTCCCTTTGAAATGAAGCTAATGAAAGTGCGAACATGCATATTACACACAAAGATGTGATATCAAAAGCGCCTGCACCGGCATTAGCATGGTTCTCACCCCCTGTTGTCCTTCTCATCAGTCTCTATGTGAGTGTGAGTGTGTATGTGTGTGTGCATGAAGGAGATTGCAGGTTTCACTGAGGTCACGTGACACTGACCCATTATTACTGTTTTTCACCTAATCAACCATGTCTGTGTGTCCATGTGTGTGTTAATATCATAATAAATGTGTATTTGTAGATTTAGGATTTTAATTAACTTGCTGTCATCCATCCCCTGTCATCCCTGGACAGTTATTACTGTGGCTCTAACACACATACTTTGCACGTATGCATGTGGAAACACAATTGCTCATTCTTGTTCACACACACATACATTTCTTTGTATAGGATATTGTAAAACTGCATAAAACATCATGAAAGATTATAAGTTAGGTATTAAGCTCTTTATGATAAGCAAGCTGTCAGAAATAAGTCAACATTTGTATACACTTTAGCTTATTTAATAAAAGCCTCCTCTCAAACCATCAGAAAGCAGAGAGCCTTATTACCATCTAACACTTCTCTGACAGGAAGCTTGATCTAAAAAGTTCATTACTTGTAAGGGAACACTGTTTGGCCATGGTACACAGTGGTGCAAGTAACACAGCTATTGATAATACTCTACAAGGCCTGTACTTCATAATGTGTATATTGTATGTGTAGGTGTGTTTATGAGGAGAGACGGATGTGATGTAACATTTCTGTTCAAATATGCAACTACATTACAATATTTGTGGTTGTAAGTTGCTGAGTTAATTTAACAGTCACGAAATACAACTGTCAGATTACATTTGATTTCAAAATACGAGCAATAAGACAAGATAGGGTGGGAGGTGGATGTGGTGGAACTGAAGCTGGAAAGGGGAGAGTGGATGGTAGGTGAAGGGGAATGATACATGAAGCATCAGCTGGGTGGTATGGGAAAGAATTCTACATATTGTAAATCTTTTCAAAGAAGGCAACCAAATCCTCAGTGAGGAGAGGTTGGGAAGGTTGGAAGAGGGAGGAGAATGTCTCCAAGAGATTGAAATGGTAGGAAGCAGATTTAGCACCAAATAGAGAGGAAGAGAAAGTAGACAGGAGACATTGGAAGTTGAGAAATTCCCCAGAGAGTGTGCTTTTCCTATACTGTTGCTTAGTCATTAAGTCTCTCAGTGTGCAATGGGTCAGATAGCCAAGAGGCAGATGGAGTCAACTGTGCACGCCCGGAGGTAAGGGAAAATAAAAGAAGATAGTGTATAAAGAAGAGTAGTGGTGGCAGTTTCAGGGGGTATAAAAGAGGACTCAGTACAGGGGAGGGGTGTGAGAACAGAGGTCAGTGGGGAGAATCTAAGGTAACAGTGGGTGGAGACAGTGTGGGTGGGGTTAGTGTAAGTGAACAGAGGAGAGGTGCATACATTTTTGCCCTGGGTTTTACTTTTCAAGCTACATGCAGTCTGCCATTGCCTTCACCTTATTGGTTAAGGTTATTGGGGCTGTATGTAGCCTGAAAGGAATACCTATAGACAATACCCAGGATTGAAAAAGCACTCCTCCTCCAGCTCCTCTGCATATTTTTTTGAATTGAAAAATAATAATAATCTGTATTTTTAGTTAAAGTTATTCTCCTTAAAGATGCTTACATAGATAATCAAAGATAAGATTGTAGAGCACAGAGCTCCACAGAACTAGTAAAGATGCAGATACAGCATTATCTAGCATCCCAAGGAAGTGTGATGACATGACATGAAGTGGGGTTAGTGAATTAACAACACAGAAAGGGTTAACATAGGTTAACACATTTCTTTATTTTTCTTTCTTTTTTTTGTTATATTATCATTAATATGAAAAACACAAAACCAATCTAATTTTTTAATGTCATCAACAGCTGCATTGTTAGGTGTTTGTAAGAAACTACATTCCAGGTGCACCTGGAAAACCATGTAGATAGTAAGCTGTATAATGAATCCTGTTACCAATATATGGTCCTTTTCTGAGTGTGAAACTGTTGTTGCACCAGTTACCATACACAAAGATTTCAAACGCAGTTTTACTGTAATGTAATTTTTGAACAATTTTCAAAAATGGTCTTGTCCTTCCCCATATCTGCAGTACTGCATACTGACACAGCCTTCTCAGGGCATAGCAGCCATCACTGCTCCTCCACCTACCAGCACCCAGCCAACATCACAGCTCCTCCATTTAAGAGCACCCAGCCCATATCACTGTTCTTCTACCTATGTCATTAGTCCTCATCACTCCTGACCTGTAACATCATTGGTCATCATCACTCCTCACCTGTAACATCATTGGTCATCATCACTCCTGACCTATAACATCATCGGTTCTCACCCTGCAGTACTCCTGTCATGCAGCATCACTGCAGTATGATTCCTTAAAATGATTACTTGTAATATATATTACATATTCAGTATGATTGTTTATATAAATAATATAAAATGTTTAGTATGATGCCTTATTGCTGGCTTGTTTGAAACACACCTTGTTATGATTTCTACCTCACCATGGTCCACTCAGCATTCCCGACCTGCAGTATCACTGATGCTCCATCACATAGCAGCTCTGTGGCATCATTGCTCCTCCACAAGGCAGCACTCAGTGCTCCTACAGTAGGTTACTAATATACACTAACAACGTTGCTTACATAATACAGTAATAGAATTCATGTTTAGTATATAATACAGTAGTATAATATTAAATACAGTATTTAGTATGATTCCACATTTAACCTAATATGATTCATTTTTCAAAATTGCTGGCCTCTTTTAAACCTACCTTGTGTTTTCAATCTCATGTAGGTCCTCCATCTTCCCTCTCCCATTGCCATGAATCCAAAATCAGCTGAGCTGCAACATAATGTAGACAGGTAACAGTCAACAGAATCACAAAGCCTAAAAACACTCAACCAATAAGTTTTATTTACTGTTTATAAGTATCAAATATGTACACTAAATTCATATCAATAGCAATGAATCACAAAAATAACTCTCTCTGGTGTAACATTAACTTTATTATAGTAGCTCTTATTCTACCCACCACTCTACAATCAAACACCCCAATAATATATTTAAATAATATTAAACTCACCCCACCAAGCAAAATATCATGTTCAGAAGCCTCTTTCTCTAATTCCACAACGTTTGATGAAATGGCATTAAGAGAATGGAATTTACAATTAGTAGGCTGTTCGTGGTTTATGTTATGTATTGCTAGCTTTATCTAATATCCGTCCCCGGAGTTTCCTGGATATGGCTCGGGGCTAAGCCTAAAACCCTGATCAGCTCCACTCCATCACATCACAAGCCCTCGTCCTTGGTCGGTGTGCACAGCAGGAGAGGGAGGCGCGCCTCCCGTGCACAACCTAACTTTAGCATCCAGCTGGAGAACAAATATGACCTCTTCAAACAGAATGACTTTCCTCCTCTGCCTGCAGAGTCTTCTCCCCCATCTCCTCTGCCACTCCATGGGTCCCAGAGCTCGTTGCATCCGATCCCTCATTCAGCCATACATGAGCTCTCCACTGGCACTAGGGCTCGCCGCTCCATACCGCACTTTACCCCAGCCCCGGGGCAGGCTCCAGCACTCCTCTCTGCTGTCCGCCCATCTCCATCTACTCCATCGCCACGGGTGAAGTCTCTTACACAGTCTACCCCCCCTCCATCAAGCCCCGAGATCCCACACTCAGCATCACCTCACCCTCTCTTCCGCCTGACTACGCTGATAGTCGGGAACTCCATAACCAGGTACATCCGTTTCTTTAACTCAACCACACACTGCCTTCCTGGAGCCATGGCCCTGGTCATCCCGGATAAGCTACCAGGTCTACTGCACTCATTCCCATCTTCTATTTGGCAAGTGATAGTCCATGTGGAATTGAACGATACAGCTCGCCGGCAGTCGGAATTGACCAAAAATGATTTTAATGACCTTTTTAGTTTCTTAAGCACTTATGCAATAAGTGGTTTTATCTCCGGTCCTATTGCCACAGTGTCCCGTGGTGCTGAGCAGTTCAGCAGAATCCTAAGCCTCCACACTTGGCTCCAGTTCGCTTGTAGACATCGCAATATAGGTTTTATAGACAATTTTAACTTGTTTTGGAACCACCTCACCCTCTTCAGGCCTGATGGAATTCACCCCAACAGGCTGGGTAGCCACATGCTAGAACTAACTTGCAGCATGCTGTGCAGTCCTCATCACGTGACTGACTGTTTACTACCCACACACACACCCCCAAATTCCCCTCTTCCTCTCTGGTCTCACAGGCCACTGTTTCCTGCTCTAGCCCCTCCTACTGTCCTCCCCTGGCATCCATACCCAATGCACTGACATCAGATCCAGTTTTTGTCTCATATACTGGGTCTCCATCTCCTCCTATCTCAGTGCCTGTAACCCTCCCCATTCCTGTTGTGACCAGCAAAAGACTGAACATGGTGTTCCCAATTCGTACTGCAACTCATTCGAACTTGATATCAATTCCCTGTCAGCCTCCATCTGATTTGGACCCAGCAAGTACTATAAACTTAGCTCTGTTAAATGTTAGATCTCTAGCAATGATCTCATAATCAATTATAGGCTTGATCTATACATCTAAGTGAAACCTCACTGGATATGAGCAACACTGCAACACTTATTGAGACGTGTCTGCCAGATTAAAAGAGGGGGTGGAATTTCCACTATCTACTCAAAAAACTTCAGTTGTACAAAGGTCGACCTGGGTAAATTCTCATCCTTTGAATATCTGGCCCTTGTGCTTAAAACTGAACCAGCTGCACTCATTATTACAATAAACAGGCCTCCGAGACACATAGCACTATTTCTCCCAGAATTCTCCGAGCTGACTGCTCTTATTATCACCAAATATGACAGAATAATTTTGAATGGAGATTTCAACATTCACATTAATAACACTGCTGACTCCAAGACTATGGAATTCTTGAATCTACTTGAAAGCTTAGAACTTACTCAACATATAACTAAACCCACTCATCAGCAGGGCAATATACTTGTTCTGGTAGTATCAAAAGGGTTAGCCATTGACAATGCCTTGGTGTCTCATATCCCTGTCTCTGATCACTACTGTGTTTTTAACAGTGTCTTGCCTGTAACTACAACTGCAAAAGAGTGCATGGTGCAAAAGCGTTTTTTAGATGATGCTGCAGAAAATGAGTTCGCTGAGCTTGTAAGTATGTTTGATCCACATAGTGTTAACTGCTCACCTGACAAAATGATCTCTGCCCTGAACCAAAAAATTCGAAATGCCCTAAATAAGGTGGCACTACTCAAGGTCAAAAGGAAGCCTTGTGTAAAGACATCACCATGGATAGACAGCACTATCCACAAGCTAAAGAGGTCTTGTAGAGCAGGAGATGGAGAAAAACTCAACTGGAGGTCCACCATAGTATCTACAAAGAAAACTTGACTACCTATAATAACACTGTACGCACTACAAGAAGATCCTATTTTTCCAAAATCATCTCAGACAACAGCAATCAGACAACAGCAATCCCAGAATAACTTTCTCTACTATTAACAGATTGTTAAACCCTGCCCCTGCTTCTAACCTTCTTACCCAAGCCTCTTCCCCCAAATGTGAGGAATTTGCCAATTTTTTTAGCAATAAAATCACAACCATCAGAGGTAAAATTGTTAGAATTCCTGGTGACCTCTGCAGGCAACCTTGTGAATGGCAGGCAAAAATGAGAAAATTCTCCAACATCACAAACTCAAAACTTTGCAGGATTGTAGCTGCAAGTAACTCTTCCACCTGTTGCCTTGGCCCAGTTCCATCTGCACTCATTAAGAAGGTCTTTAATAGTATTTCAAGCATAGTCATAAATATCGTTAGTACAACCCTTGAAACAGGAGTTTTTCCTGATAATTTCAAAACTGCTGTTGTGACACCTCTATTAAAGAAACCTAACTTAGATTGTGGAGTTTTAAACAACTACCAACCAATATCAAACCTCCACTTTCTAAGTAAGATACTTGAAAAAGTTGTCTTCAACCAACTAAACAATTTTCTAAATGAGAACAATCTCTTGGAGAAATTTTAATCTGGTTTCAGAGCCAATCACAGCACAGAAACTGCTCTCGTCAAGATAGTTAGTGATTTGAGAATCAGCACTGATGCTAATAAAGTATCTATCCTGGTTCTTCTTGATTTAAGTGCAGCATTTGACACTATCGACCACGAAATCCTCATAAATCGCCTCAAGGACTGGGTTGGCCTCTCAGACTATGTTTTAAACTCACTCCAGTCTTGGCTAGCCTACACTGGCTCCCTGTTTCCCAATTTCAAAGTCCTCTTACTGGTTTATAAAGCTCTCAATGGATCAGGGCCAAGCTACATCACAGACTCCCTGTTACCTTATGTTCCCTCACAAGCCCTTAGATCTTCCTCTGCAGGCTAGTTTAATCCATAAGCCTACCCAAAAGAAAATTGGAGATGCAGCTTTCCTTAATTATGCTCCCAAACTATGGAACGCCTTACCTAAAGACGTTAGAGAAGCAGTCTCCACTGAAAGCTTTAAACAACACTTAAAAACATATCTTTTCAACCTAGCCTTTCTATAGTATGACTTTTGCACCATATCATATATTAAAACTTCAACCCATTTTAAGGCATTTTTATTCTTTTCATGAATGATTATGTCTTTTACTTAAGATTTTTAGCTGTTTCCTCCTCTCGTCTTTTAATGTAATGCACTATCTCTCATTTTTCTTGTTCTACGCACGTATTCCCCTTTGCGTTCTCAATTATTATTGTTATTATTTATTTATTTATTTTTAACATTTGTTTTTTATCTTTTCAATGTGAAGCTCTTTGAGCTGCATTTTGTGTGAAAGGTGTTATACGAATAAGGTTTATTATTATTATTATTATTATTATTATTATTATTATTATTATTATTATTATTATTATTATTATTATTATTATTTCTGGCCTCAACAAAGTTGGCTGCTTTGAACTAAAACTGAATATTCAGCAGCAGCAACATTGAGGTATGTCCTGGCCAAATTACTTTGTACCTTAGTGTTTGTGCAACTTATTTCTATTCTGTCCATTCATGTTCTGTCAGTCTTAGATATTTGTTAAACTTTTGATTTCTTACTTTAAACTGCACAGTTTATTCATATGGAGTTGATGTTGGTGTAAATCCAGTATGTGGAATTTCAGGTAGCACAGGACAGGTACCCCTGACCTATTTTATGCTCCAGACTGTCCAGGCAGATGAACCAACCAATCAAAGAGAAGATCAAGTAAAAATACTGGTGGATTTTCAATAGGCCCTGCAAAATCACAGCCATCAGAATTAATCACACAATCACACAAACACAACAGACAACATGGTTGGCTTATCTTTGACAGAATAGGAACTCTTTCAGCCAGTGACCTCTGATGAATGTTGTTTGGGCAAAATGGCTGCTTTCTTTCTGATACAAAACAACTTTAAAAAAAATTCCAGACTCTCTCATCAGTGGAGCAAGCCTTTATTTTGTTGTTATTGTTGTTGTGGTACTTTCAGGAAATTTGCCGCCGAACATGCTTATTTTTATCACAGCCGAACATTCTTCACCAAGTAGAGGTAGAGGTCATGGGAAGGGGTGATGAAAGAAAGCAAATAGTAAATAGGAAGGTGGAAAATAATGGCCAGAAGGGAGGAAGAAAGAAAAAATAATTAAAAATATGCCTGGCTTTCTGTTTGCTGGTCAGCATTTCAGTCTGAGTTTCCCAATAATATCATAGACATCACATTATCACTTTCATGATAAGTCAGTGGAACAGTGATGATGTTACAGGAAACCTGAGCATATGTTACAGGACTAGGTACAGTGAAGATAAAGATTTTTAATTCTATTAATATTTTTCATAAATATTCAATACAATTATAATGAGATATTTTAATAGTTATTGTCATTACTGCAGCTGCAGTATTCCTATTAATTATACTAAGATTGTTCATTTTCAGCATTTCACCATTTCTTAAAACAGTTTGTACCACAGAGACCACAGCTGTATGGTAACTCAAGCACCACCTTCTTCAAGAACACAGCCTGTAGGGGTGCACCAGTAGCCTACTGGTTCAAACACATACCACATTATTGCAACATCACCAGTTTGCACTGACCTTTGCTGCATGTTACCACTCTCTCTCTCGCATACATTTCCCATCTGTATCTTAACTGTCACTATCAAGAATAAAGGCAAAAAACAATCCTCAAAAAAAGAACACAACCTACAAAGTTTAGTCCTTCAGAGAACTGTAGGCCAGTAGAATGGATCCGCACCTCCTCCCCAAATGAGACTACAGACAGGTGACAAATAAAAGGAAAAACTGGTACAGGTCTCATTGCTTGACCCCTACAATGAGGGGATCTGGTGGCTCTGTTATGCTGTGGGGGGCATTTTGCTGGCATGGTTTAGGTCCACTTGTCCCCTTAGAGGGAAGGGTCAATGCAAATCAATACAAAGTTGTTCTGAGTGATCTTGACCTTTATCCTATGATGAAACATTTTTATTCTTATAGAAGTGGTCTCTTCCAGGATGACAATGCTCCCATCCATAGGGCATGAGGGGTCACTGAATGGTTTGATGAGTATGAAAATGATGTGAATGATATGCTATGGCCTTCGCAGTCACCAGATCTCAACTCAATTATACACCTATGGGAGATTTTGGACTGATGTGTTAGACAGTGCTCTCCACCACCATCATCAAAACACCAAATGAGGGAATATCTTTTGGAAGAATGGTGTTCATCCCTCCAGCAGAGTTCCAGAAATTTGTAGAATCATTGCTAGGGTGCATTGAAGCTGTTCTGGTAGCACATGGTGGCCCAACACCTTACTAAGACACTTTATGTTGGTTTTTCCTTTAATTTGTCACCCATCTGTATTTAGCCTTGCAGAGACTAGAACTAATGCCATGTTCAGATCATATAAGATGAATGGCAGATATCAACATTGTCTCCCAAAAACTTTGTTCATGTACTAAATTGTTTTTCTAATAGCATTGCTTTGACAAATTTAGTCTCTGGCTGGATTACATTCACAGGCAACGTTTTTTCGAATGAATGAAGCACTACATTTTTGGTCCAGACAGTAAGTATTTAGACATTCTTTGTTCTTCAGGCTCTGTCCGCCAGCACATTCAATGTGAAATAAAATAATAGACACTACATTAAAGTGCCAAGTCTCAGGTTTAATTTGAGTAGGTTTACATCAATATAGAAAGAACTGTGTGGGAGATGTAGCCCTTTTAACACAAAGCGCCCAAAGTTTATGGGCATATTGTCCATTACTCTTGATCCAGCAGTTCCAATGAGATACCTCCTTCAGCACCACATCCACACAGAGGCTGTAGTCACCATCACCATTCCTTGGAGGAATGCTACTCTTCCAGGTGCTGTGGGTCCAACTGGCCAAGAGCCATATGCCTCACACTCAGCCATCCAATGGCCAACTCACACCTCCTGGACAAGGCTCCTCCTCGTGTGACAAACATCCAACTGGACAGTCGCTTGCCTCCAGAGTGCCCTCAGGGAGATGAACACCACATACCACTGAAACGACATAAAGCCAAACTTTTCCAACTTTACAATGACTCCACTTCCATCACTCCTCTGGCCAGCCACTCAAATCCTGCGCTCTGAGGGCCAGGTTGTATTCCCCCAACCTGCCTGCTCCCCTCCGTGTCTGCACATTCTACTCTCACTCATGCATCCCTCCATCCTAAATGGTAAATGGACTGTACTTGTATAGCGCCTTTCTAGTCTTCCAACCACTCAAAGCGCTTTTACACTACAAATCACATTCACCCATTCACACACATTTATACGCTGAATGGGTACAGGGGCTACCATGCAAGGTCCCAACCTGCCCATCAGAGGAAACTAACCATTCACACACATTCATACACTGGCACAGCCATCAGGAGTAATTTGGGGTTAAGTATCTTGCCCAAGGACACATCGGCCTGTGGACTGGAGGAGCCAGGAATCGAATCACCGATATTCCGATTAGTGGACGACCCGCTCTACCTCCTGAGCCACAGCAGCCATCCTAGTATCCTTACCTTTTCCCTTCCTTCAGCCATGGCTAATGCAGCTCCCTTAGCTCCATCTGCTTCCACAGCCCTTACTCCTCTTTTGCAGTAATATCCCAACAGCAGGAACCCATGGAGCTTCCTCCTTACAACCCATCCATTTTCTACTAACCCTTCCCTGTTCCCCTCCTTTCTCATCCCACCCCCAATACCCCACCACAGCTTCTTTCCCTATAGCACCTCCTGCTCACGGCCCTTTGGCTCTGCCCTTCATTAAACCCATGGCCAGCAGCACTTTTACCTTAGCCTCAACTATTCCCCCAGTTGTCCCATTTCAGTTAAATGACCCTCTCCTGTTCTTCTCTTAGACAACAGATCATTGCAGGTTCTTACACCATTAGGCCATATTCAGACCAAATCAGGTGTTGCGGTGCACCTCTGCAGGAGCTCTCTCTCATCTTTTTTTAAATGAGTTGATAAGCCATCAGCAAAGCCTAAATTTACTTTTAATGTTATCAAACAAAGAGAAATGTCCTCCCCTCTTCCTAGTAACATCTTTGTCCCCCCTCATGGCAGGGTTGTGCAGCTCTGATCAGTCTGATTGCTGGCTGTGGTTGGCCACCGCAGTGTGACGTTGGGTTGCATTTCTCCAAAAGTTGATTCTGCTTCAGCTTTCTGGCCACAGGCCACTGCAGTGCCCCTGCAGCCCTGGAATGGGAGGACTGGTGTTTTCACTGCAACACCTGATTTGGTGTGAATTCATTCTTAGTCCCACAGAGCTCTCAGCCCCCCAGGGTGAAGCCCAGCTCAGGCACCCTTCACCTTCACGTTTCAGGGAACTTATGCCAGTAGAGTTTGCTTTCTCTTTTTCTCTGTACTGAGACATCATATGCTCTGTTTTCCCTGTCTACAAGGCAGAGCTTGACAACTACTTGTCCATCATCTTGGATTTAGCCTTGTGGTTTGTTGGTACCAGTTTTTAATACCCACCATGTTGTCTCCCAGGCCAATGGCTGTCTTCACCAGTACACACAGGGCACCTATTGGGGTGCCCTCAATTCAGAGCTCTGCTCTGCACTGTTCACAACCCGCTCTGCTCTGGCTTGCAACCTATGAGGGGCACCTTCCCATCCAGCCATCATGTGCATCATCACAGCTCCACTGCTTCACCAGCCAACATTTTGCCATTTCTTTACAGTCCAGTTCTTCAGGGTATTGACAGAAGCAGGAAGACCCATCCTCTACCAGTGCAGCAGAATGGTTTACAATAACCTCAACAGTTTAGGTTGCAATGCTTCAAGCTACCATTTCCTCCACACCTGCTCCTTCTGCAGTGGCACCAATGCCAGGTTCCGTTGCCCCTCACAACTCCACCAAGCATAGTTTATGACCATGCAAATGTCCCAAAGCAGCAATTATGATACATGGCCTTAACTCAACTCTGAAGAACCATCCAGACCAACAGTTTGTCCATTTTCTTGTACATGGTTTCTTACACAGTTTCACTAGTGCCCCTGTTCATCCCCTCGCACTCGACCCCTTTTTCTTTTTTACCTCCCCTCAACCCTCATTCATCCCACCCCTTGACCTATGATCATGCCACCTCTCAACCCCCAGTTATCCCACCCCTCAAGCCTCGATCATGCCACCCCTCGACCCTCAATCATCTCACCGTACCTGACTCTTATCCAACCCTTCCCAAATCTACATGTCTTTTGAGCTTCCTCTCTGCCCTTAGATGCACCAAGTGCCAGTTTCTGTCCCTGCTTGGACACCTATATTGCGCTGTCCGCATCATCCCACAAGGTCGTTCCTTCCTTTTTCCCCCGCTGTGTCTGGCCACCACTGTCTTCTGCTTCATGATTCCATCGTCATGGACAATGTCTGTTAAATGGTGCTGAGATCATGGCATAATTTCCTTTCCTCCTGGAACAGAATTTCCTTTTCCATGACAAAGAAGACATCCAGCTGCACACCAATGCAGTGTACCACACCAGATTTGGTGGTTACTGCAGTGGTAGGTGGTTTGCCTCTGATTGGCCACTTGAACTGTCCCCACTTTCTCTTTTCTCTGCTCTCTATGAACTGTACCCCAATTTCATCACAGCCCTTCTTTGAAGACATGAGTGGTCTAAAAAGAAATTCAAATCCTTCATTGACATTATATCTTTAACCAGCTTTATCACCTACGTGCATTCAGTTCTCAAATTGAGAATGTCCACCCTCCAGGTTTACATCAGTGGTACCAACTTCTTCATCCAAGCACTTTCTGGAGCTTCACCCGCTTCCACTTCTCATCCTCTCCTTCTCAGCCCTCATTCATCCAACCCCTCAAGCCTACTACATCCCACCCCTAGATTCTCGATCATCCCAAAAACATTCCTCCAAAATGTTTTTGCTGTTACAATTTTTAAGTATATATGTATGTATCCAGGAGATACAGTTGCAGAGATTGGACACACACCCATGTTTATGACTTGTGAGTGTTCGCATCACCATACCACTCAACAGGTTTGTATGATTGCAGAGTTGGTCGCGTGAGGGTTACAAATACTGCACATTGAGAATATAGCACTATTAGATTTTGATTTAATTACATTGAACAACAGACTTTGGATGATGATACGGACATACTTGTTTGACTTTTGGTACTTCTGTATTGTTAACCCCTGAGTTGGATGTACTGGAGCCTTCAGAAAATCAATGTTGGACAGTTGTTGTATCCTTGGATGTTTCCGTGAACACAATTTACAGATCGGAGACTGATAAATGTGCTAATGCAGCATAAGCCTGGTCAAATTCAAGCTATGTATTTTCCAGGGATGGACAACCACCTGAACAAAATACCTGGTAAATTTGATTTGGTTTGAATTTGAAGTTGAAGGTTTGTCTGAGTGGACCATTAAACCAAGTGACCAGTGCAATGATTTATGTGTTACAGAGGTTTGCAAAGGATATATCAGTTGTTTCTGTAAAAGAATGTACAAGTTTCCTAGAGGCACCTGTGAACTTTTTTGAACTTTGTTAATTTTGGTGACCTGTGATAACATTTTGGTCTTTAAATGCAGTTGAGTACATACTAAAATAAATAGAATAGAATATATCGGATAGGCTTAATCCACCTATCCGATATGCACCTTCTCTGGAAAATCCATATAAACTATTCCAGCAGTTACAATTGTGATAAACTGGACTCCCAACAAATACTGTATATGATTAAAAGGTATCTCTCTATTTTGCTTGTCTGGTAGGCACCCACAACAACTTGCTGGTTTACCAAGAACATTTTTGATATCCACCCTTTGGGCCCCTCCACCATGGCAGACAGTGCCAACCTCTTAGTGCCATCATCTCCCTGATGAACACTGTTACCGTATCTGGCACCAACATTCTCTAAGGCCAGATCTTAAATCTAAGTCCCATCTCTTTGACCCCTACCATTAAAAGCCCCACCTAGAACTGGCATCAGACACTAATTTCCTAAATTACCAGGTGATGCTACAGTGGATCTGTTTTTTGCCGATATCACATAGCCCTCTCACCTAGGTAGCCCTGTTTGATGCCATGTTTTGGGGGTTTTTACATGATGGTGAATCTGCTCCGTGGAGTTACATTCTGCTCAAAACTTCCGGTTTACACACAGGCATGAGTGTAGTGTTGGGTCTCACCAGTCAACCACATGTTTCACTCTCTAAAAAACAAAGGGAATCCTCAAGAAACTCAATATCCCCAGTTTGTGGTTGTTTGCACCCAAGTGTGAGGTTAACTGGTTGGATCCATATGGAGAGCCAGGGCTAACGTTAGCTGAGAGGCTAGCAGAACATTAGCTGCAGCATGACCGGAGGGAAGCACAGCCAGCTAGCCTCTGCTAGCCTCCCAGCTAACGTTAGCCCCAGTTCTGCATGTGGATCCAACCAGAGCACTGAGCCCCAGTTTGTTATTCAGGTTAAAGTGGGAAGGAGCAGCGGGTCTGACGGGCAGCTTGAGTGAAGTGGAGCCTGCGGAGGAAGTACCGGGACTGTCAGGGTGAAACAATCCTGGAGGGAAGCACAGTAAGGCGGCTGAGGAGATGGCAACAAATCGGCCTCTCATAATCGGCAGAAATGGCCGATGCAGATATTTAATTTTAGAGCTTTTATCGGCCAATACCGATGACGTGCCGATAATATCATGCATCCCTATTAATTATTCATCAAAGTAACCAAATTGATAGCTTAGTGAATTTTGAGACTGAATTTGGCTATCTTTTTCCCTGACCCCAGGGTGGTGCCCCATTATTATTAATTCTTATTAATAATTTCTATTGATTTTAACAATTAGGCTAATAATAATCTTTGATGATCATCAATTATTGCTGCTAGTCAAAGGCCCAACAGTAGTTCTAAAAAGATAAACTGGGTTACTTTTACTGGAGGAAAAGTCAAGCATATTTTTTCTATGATTTCACAGTGGATTTCCTGATGCTTCTCCTTAACAGATCACAAAGAAACTGGCATCTTTCTAAAAGGTAGGTTCTGCTGAGTTATGATGTTGATATTAAGAGGTACAAATTTTTAAGCTAATTACGTACCTTGGGTGCAAAGAGTTAAGTGGTGCAGGTGAGGCACATTCAAATATTCTGTCCATCAGTCATATATTTATATATGTATGAAGACTGCTGGCACTTTTGGAAGCCAAAACTAGTATTAGTCATGAATGTGTGTCTGTGTGATGTCAGTGCAGGTCACGACTAACACTGCCTCTGGGATAAAAGACATATTGGAACTCAGTTGCCAGTCAAGACTTCCGACTGACTTCTTCACCCCTCAACTCCTGCTCTCTCTTCTTCTCCCTTCTTTTCTGTTATCTAACCAATCTGTTTCTGCTCTTACATGCTCTCCATCTTTTTCTTTCCTCTCCCTATGCGTATTGTTTCCTGCTTTAACCCCCTTGCTTTTTACTCTTCTCTCCTGGGCTTTTCTTCACTTAATCGTTGTCTGTCTTTTTCTCATCTCATCTCCCCTTCGACCCCCACTTCTTCAACCCTCTCTATCCACCTAGTCCTACCTTGTCCTCTTTTTTCTTCACTCCATTTCATACCTCTTTATTTCTCTCTCTCATCACCTCTCCTCCTCCTTCTCTTTCCTCCCACTGCTCTTGATCCTTTTCCCTTAGGAGCAAAAGCGCAAATCATTTCCCTTATTTCCTCTGCCCAGGATGGGGATTATGAAGGGAACTGTGTAGTAACTGCCACCCACCTCTTTTTGCTAATCCACCCACCCAATCTGTTCCTCTCATCCTTCTAATCACTATTGCCATCTCTCTCTTTTTCTGCCCCTCTCACTGTCTGTCTCTTTCTCAGATTGCTGGTAAACAGCAGTCATTACGCTTAGCCTCCCTGTTTGCCTCATCAGAGAGTGGAGTGGGCTGAAGGGGCACTGAACAGTGGGTTGTACATGTGCATGTACTGTACGAGTGTGTTCATGCAGTAGAGTTAGTATCTGCAAGTAGTCCTGAAGCTTGATTAGCCTGGTGGGTAATAAGGGCTGGGCGAAGATGACACTTAGTTGAGAGTCAAGGATGTCTAACATGATTTCCTGAATAATGTCAAGGATAATTACATATAATGCTCCAGCTGTGATGTGTGTGATAATGTCTTAACATTAAACAGTGTTTTATGCTACATTCAGTTTTCTAAGAAAAACACCATGCCATTAAGACCTGCAGGTTTACAGGATAGACAGACAATAGAGCTTGCTCTGATTAGTTTCTCTGGTTGAAGGTGTGCAAGCTCACTGCTAGAATTTGAGCATGGAAGCTTATTCTTGACCAGTTTATGGTTTATGTAACTAATTAATCTGGGCTCAGAGATCCACTTACTAACTTTCAAAGCTTTCAACTGCATCTTACTGTCATCATCATCTATTGGAGTGGACTCAGGTATGGATCTTCAGGTCAGTTCATATCAAATGAAGTCATTCTAACTTAGATTCTGGAACAAAGACGACGCCTATTCTCCAAACTTTAATCCAATTTACCGTACCATTCTATATAGGTGTGTCCAACCCCTCTCTCTTCCATTTGTCTCAGGTCTCATGTTTGTTTGTACATACACAGGCAGATCCACCAGCCATCAGTCCAAAACCACCAAAGGCTTCTCAAGCCAACATTCCACCATCTGCCTACAGTCCAGAGGTCCATGCCACTAAATTTGTACCATGTAAGCTGCGACTTGCAACATGAGATCATTTCCTCTCTTGTTAATGTTAGTAAATTGAGTTTAGTTATACGCTGATCCACACTGTCATCTGGTGTGGCAATAGCAGCAGCATGGTGACTGGGACTGGATGTTCCTGCTTCATTGAGAGCCCAGTGTCTGGGAATCGTCTTGCTTTGGTGTAGTGGTGGGTGCTAATGGATTGCCTTTTTGAGGTACATGTACGTTTACATTTGAATGGTTTCATTATGTATCTCATATTATGGGAATCTAATGTTATTTGTTTCCGTGTTGTAGAGCTCCTTGATCATTTGTGTATGAGGGTATTGGGGAAATCTGACCAAAGATCTGCTGTACAGCTGGTGGACTTTGAGGGTTAGATTAGTTGCTGTAGTAGTTACTGTATTAGTGGTTTAGTTTTTTTTGTTTTTTATTTAGCTGTTTTCTTTTGAGCCAACTCTATATTCCTACAAGTGGGCATCCTGTCAGCACGATTGAGCACACTGACCAGTGTATAGGTTGTGAGCTCCTCCTGCACTAGGTTGTGTTGTTCTGCCCCATAAATCCGATCCGGATGCTGTTAGATAGGGTGTGACCCTTAATGTATTATATAATGTTGCTTTTTATTTGTATATGCCACATTAATTTTATCACTTTTGTGAATAACAATCAATCAGATCATTGTTGAATGATCAAATAGTTGATTACACCATGTTCTGCTTTCACAAACTCTTATTTTCACTAAGGTGTTTAGTTTATTTGACATGAGAAGGGAGACAAAAAAATCCCACATGACTACAGAATCTCAAGGATGACACAATGAAGTCCAAGATTTCCCATTGTGATCCATGTTAAGAAAGAAAATAGATGTCTGTGTGTGGTCATGACAAACACATAACAATCATGTTGATGTTTTTTTGTACATCAGATACAATAACCAGTTACTATTAAAGTCTGTGTAAAGCAATAATAAATATGTGTTCTGAGTTTTTCACACCAGTTAAATTTGACTGAAATCGCCAAGTATATAAAATTAGGTTTCAAAATTGTGGAAAAACAAGCAGTATTCTGAGCTCTGAAATGCTAGGGGCATGTCCACTGAAGGTGCTGAAACCATGCCCCCATCTGAACAGTCTCTGGGCCTCTGAATTTAACGCTCATACCGAACTCCATTAAAAAATATACGATTTAAAATAGGCCTTGTTTATAGTAAGACAAGCAACATGGGTGATATTTTAACAAAAAAAAAAGTAACTAGGAGCCACTGTTTAATTCGGCACCTATTTTGTAGGTAAATGTGGACTTATTTCAGTAAAAATGTAACTTAAATGGGTAGTTAACAAGCAATCCATCACCAATAATTGTTAAGTTAAATTGTTGTTATTTTCAATGTGACAAGGGGTGTCTGGTACACCAGGGCTAGACCCAAATGCATGACTCAAATAAACAGTTCCAAAAAACAAAGTCTTTACTTGCAGGTTCAGTACACGGGTAGGCAGTCAGAAAAAGGCAACAAAGCAAAAAGGACTGGGCTAAGGCAGAGGCAAAAGACAGATCTGTGATCAAAAACACTAGAGGTCAATAACTGGAATAATAATGCTGGAACGCTTGCAAAGAAGGCTAAGATGAACTGGAATACACAAGGGTAGCGAGGGTAATGAAACACAGGCGGATGACATTAGGGGATGATGACGGAGACAGGAGCGGGAAACACAATGCTCTTTTAGCGATTTTTGTAAAACCATAGTATGTATTATTTTGTTGTTCAATATGATCTGGGAGTGAATTCCATTCTTGCATTGCTGTTTATATTATTGCACATTGAACTAAAGTGTTTTTGGATTTTGGTGCTAAAGGATAGTTTTTTGTAAAAAAAATTAATAAATGGAGTCTTGTCTGTTGTTATGACATTCCTAATGAAAACCATCAGTGAGTCCAGGCCTATTTTTACTTCAAACCAAGAGAGACATTCATGCATTCTAGTGACATTTGTTGTCAATCCACAAGAAAGAGCTACACGTGTTACCTTATTCTGGACATTACCTGATGAAGTACTGGACCAAACTGCTGAACACTAATCCAGCTAAAGCAGGAACTACAGCATTCTCAGTGGGCCTTTCTCAATACCAAATACGCCAAGTTCAGACTTGCATACTTGCTAGTTCAGACTTGGCAAGTTCGACTTGGAAATAGAAACTTCTGAGGATGGGAGGACACAGTACGATCATTATGCCATTGGAACAGCAGCGTACTTGCTGACAGCACCAGCTCAGCTTCAACACACCTATCTGACTGCACTGTGACAAAATAATCTCAACTCAAAGCTCCACTTACACTTTGACAACTCATTGACAGGGAGTGCAGTAAATTAGCTTATTCAGTCTGTAATGTAGCTAAAATAAAAATCCAAAGTGTTATGTAGCTTAATAAAATAAAACAAAATTTGCCAGCAGCCAGCAGCTCCGAAACATCTCTGAAAATATTAGAACAAATTTCCAAATAGGCGACATTTGGATCAACTGACCACATATTGGAGATCTAAATGGTTACTTTCTCAATATTAAAACTTAATAAAGTGACATATTAACAGTACTACTGTGAAAATTACAACAGCCTTTAGCTTGGCTCAAAATCAATCGCTGCTGGTTGGTGGAAAATGCATTCTGGGGTACTTGACTGTCCCAAGTCCAAGTCTGCTTCCGATGGATCCTTGATAAAACAGGTGGCGCAAGTACACATCCAGGCATTTGGTTTATACTTGGCTGGATGTACTTTGAATTGGAACAGTACTTGGGCTGCAACTGATGACGTTTCACAAGTATATGGGCCACTCAGTTCACTCCCGGCTGAACTGAGCGTAAGCAAAGTGCCAAACCAGTTGCAAGTGTGATGGGTCGTGTCTTTCTGTGGACTTATGGTGGATGTATCCCTGATGTCTATGGTGCAGGAAGAATGGCATGGCCACACAGGACTTGCTCTCACTCTGGCTCTCTTTATTCTGGTACTGGTACAAAAATCAGCAACACAAAGTCACCGTCAATAGCGTGTCATGCAATTGCAAGCATTCAGGTCTCCAGCTTGAAAGTATCTTATCATATCTGATTTTTACAAAACAATAATATAAAATACATCTTCACATTACAATGCAATCAGTCTTTTATTCCTATACATTCTAGTGTAAAACAAACATGTGATCATATAGTGGCAACATTATGCATGATTTTCTATTGAGCACCTAAGCAGTAAGAGCTATTTTCTTCTAATATCACAATAAAAAATTCTAAAACAACTTAAATAAACATTTTATCCATATAAAACAAGTGAAAATATATATATAGTACAACATGTCATTTCTGTTTTACAAAAACCTTGTATCAACAATATGTAAAACCCACACTTAACAAAAGCCTACCTGGTACAAAAATCAGCAACACAGTCACCATCAATAGCGTGTCATGCAACTGCAAGCGTTCAGGTCTGTGTAACAAAGAGTGGAAAGATGACCATCTCAAATAATTACTAGAAAACATTACACCACGGAGCAAACCAGCAGCTAGCTAACTAGCATTAGCTAAACATGCTAATCAAAGCGCCACTCATGGATAAAGTTACTATTCCTGCACGTAAACATCTGTAACTTTATACAGCTGTTATAGAAATGTAGATATATTAAGAAACAAAAATGTAGAAACAGAGCAGTAGTTGCTCAGGGAGTGGGGGCCAGGGATTTGGAAAGGGCCACCCACCATGATGCACAGCCTGGCCTGCAAAATGCATAAAACACTAAAATTACTAGGTGGGAACTACACCTCATTTAAAACTCACATATACCTACCAAAGCGTGAAGGCACAGCTTCCCAGCAGCTGGAGGGGGAGAGCTGCAAAGCTGCAGTTCACTCACTATTGACAGCAGACCAGAGACCAAAAAGAAAGAGTTCCATTCAGCTGGAGGCCAAACAGAAGTGGCTTAAAGTTAGTGAAATGATATTAGCCCAGCCTACCTTGACACACAAATGACGTTGTGTTAAACAAGGGCTCGAAGCGATGCAATATTACTCTGGGTTTGCCAACAGGAGACAAGCAGACTAATGCTGCAAAGCCAGAGAGCAGAGGCAAATATAACACCAGTAGCATATGCTATGAACATGCAGCACAAAAAACACAACTAAAAATACACACCTTACAATTGCTGGGAGACCAGATCACAAGGAAACAGGGCAGACACACCAGAGGCCTGTACTACAAAGCATGATTTGGGGTTAGTGAGGTAACTTGAGGTTTAACTCTGGGTTTTCAGGGTTACGACAGTGGTCTTTGATTACCGGGGTACATCTCCATGGTAACTTATGCTGAACAGCTAACCTGCTCTGGAGCAGGTTAACTTCAGAGGATCAGATCACAACCTGTCAACACCCCCACCACTGACCAATCAGATCACTGGAAAATAAGGAGGAGTCATCATTCCTACAGGATCCCAACATGGATGAAAGTCCTGAGTTACAATTAAGTGACAAGTAAAAAAGAGCAATATATATTTTTATAGGTCAGTAGAAACATTTTACACCTGGAACATTTGTTCCAGGTTTTCTATTTCCAGTCTGGCTTTAAAACAGAGCTTCTAACAAACAGAGAGATTGTTTATGACAATCGATAATTGCGCAAACTTGATTTTCTCCCCGGAGTGACAGCTGACAGTGCGAATGATTTTACGCTCTGATTCTATCACTGCAGCTCAGAATAACATGAGACAACTGTGTGATGGTAAGTGGGAAAAAAATGAAAGATTGTCTTTTATTAGAAAAATAATCCACACACTGTTAATTAGCTCCCATGATTATAAATGTAACGTTTGGGTCAGATAGACCTCATCAGTCATTAACTACTTTTCTACTCTTTGCTTCAGTAACAGAAACAGTCTTTTAACTTTTTTATGTAAAATATTCATAATTCATCATCCAACTAAATAGCAAAAACACTCACTCTATAATTAAGTCATATATAATAATTCTTACGTGTATTTTAAGCCTCAGCCAACTTTTGATATGTGGAAATTATTTCTAGTGTTTCTACATTTGTCTTATTCTGTTGCATGATTACAGGCTGTTTACATTTCATTTAGTTGAATATAGCTAATACCTAAAGGAGAAGTCGTCTGTAGGTACTTGGTATCACTGTTTCATCTCATATCATATGAAGTACTATTCATGTTTCTGATGATGTTGCTCATAATTAACAACCCCGCCTCTTTCACATGAATGCACTCATGCCTGGATGGGTAAACCGAAAGTTGACTGAGCAGGTTTGATAATAAGGATGTGCAGAGAGCCCAATATTTGTATTTGTATATATATTTGCAAAGGCAGCTGTTGGGATGGGCAGTAGTGCGTTTGGTTATTAGCAATAATTCATAATTATCATAGATAATTATGAATTATGAAAATAAGATATTGTTATCCTTAATCAATAATTCGGGCACCAACTGTTGGATCTGTGAGGAACACAGTTGATTATTGGCAATAATCATCAATTATCAAGGATAATTAACTGATTATGACAATTAATAGAATTATTAATATGAATTAAGAAATACAGGGCACCACCCGGAAACCAGGACCAATAACCAAACAAGGTAGTCTCATAAATGGGAGTTCACCTAGAATGTTAATATCTGAGAGATATCAACATTCAAGGATGAACAAAGAAGGGTGAATTCGAGCTCTGACTCCTTCAATCAGCCACTTTTCACAACATTACACACAATAATGACAGAAGAACTTCTCTTTAAAGATATAACAGTGTTTATTAAACTTAGCAAAATTAACAAAGTTAACAAATGCTTCATTCAATAAACAACTATCCTAAAATGTAATCCTACAAAACAAACACAACAGCTATGTACAGGGTTGGACACATGCAGGGGAATGCATGTGCGTGCGTGTGTGTGTGTGTGTGTGTGCGTGAGCGTGCATGTGACAAGATGGCGACGGGGCCTGACGTGATGACGTCGTCGGTCTGCGACGCGGACGTGACTATGGGAGGAAGTCACGTCGCGCGAGAACCGGATGGCAGAAATGTGGCGGTGTTTTGGTTAGACAGAAGCAAGACGGCGCCGCCTGGTGGACGGCGTCTCGCACTCACCCACTTCTGTGAAAAACACACGTGTCTGATGGCGGATAAGGAAAGACAAAGCGAACCTTTGTCCGACGTTATCTGACCATCAGATGTGCAAAAGATGTCGGTGCGTGTATGTGTGTGTGCGCGCGCGTGTATGTGTTAGTCGGAAGAGAGAGGGAAGAAGGGAAGAAAGCGATCGTGAGAGGAAGAGAAGCGGCTTTGTCCACAGACAGTGCGCGTACGGATGGCAGTCTGTAACGCACGTTGTCTGGTTTCTAATCGACAAAGCAACTTACTTTCTGACTCACGATGGCACAAACACAGCGGTAGTCCCGAGCGGGACAAACACAAAACAGTCTAGCGTGGTGAACACAACTAAACAGGCAGCAAACTTAAAATACTCCTAAGAGTAAACAGAGAAAAATGGATTCGGCAGTCTGTCAACAGCACAACAAAACAATAGCAATAAAGCTAAAAGCTAAATGCTATACAACAGCAACTGATGCTGATAGAAACACACAATTAACACTGCCTCTGCCCAAACGTATGCCTCTTACTTGGGTCGCTTCAGAAAGCAAGCTGGGTTTGTGTGTAATCCGTCGTTATGTCCGGCTTTGTCCTGGGCTCGGATGCAGACGGTGGCCGTTCTCGCATGGTCGGCGAAAAACACGGCAGCTGGCTCTCGGCAGCGTGGCGGAGAGAACAGCAGAGTCGACTCAGTGAAGAAGCGTTTCTTCCGTCTCGAGGAAATTGAGGACACTGGTTGCAGCAGCGGTCTCTCTCGGATCCGGGAATGTGTTCGGGTGAACACAGGCGAAGTCTCGTCTCGTCCGGCGAGGGGAGTCTTCGATGAGGGGAAAACACGTGCGTGGGGTACCCCCTTTAGTCAGCTGACTCACAGAGGAACAGGAGTTACCCCTAGCTCAGTGACATGGGAAAGGCGTGTGCTTCAGGGCCCGTTCAGTTTTTAAAGGGGCGGTGATGTCACGGCTGCATCATCAGGACGCTCCGCTGTGCAGGAGCGTCTCCGCCAATGAGACTGTATGTTGACTGCTCCCTGCTGAGGTGTGAAAATCGCAAAGCATCCTTGGAAATGGAGTTTGCAATGGACTCCCATTGTCTAAGCAGCATTTTTGGCGCTATTCCTTTATCTCGGGGAAAACAAAGGAATAAAGCACCTCGTGGTCAGGCCTCACAGGTTACATGTAGGCCTTCTTTGTGTGACCTCATGGTTTGAGGCCCAACACAGCAAAATTATTTGTATTCGAACAAAAGCGGGAATAGGCGTAAAAATCCAGTTTTTGTTTTTATTATGCTTTTAATTTGAGGATTTTAAAGTGTTAAAATAAGTGTCTATGAATAAACTATCTTACTAAGGAGGTCCCCACACTGGGTCTCGAACTCAAGTCTCCCAGATCACAGACGACTGTGTTGACTACTGAGCTGAAGTAAGTGCACTGCCAATGTGCAAACAGACCTTATACACCCATAACACAGAGACGGCACAGAGTGTAACATGTACAGAGAAACTTCAAAGGCAATTCTTGCTTTGCACTTTTCATTTACTGCCTATTTTTTTACAACCTAACTTTGTGGAAAGGAGTAGTGGAGCAACAGGTTACAGAGAGTCCCTTATAAGCACTTCACTTGTGTCAGTAGCTCAGCTTTATGGGGAACACCCCCAACTCTGGCAGTGATGTCCATATTAGAAAATGTGCATCATGTAGCAGGTGGATGTGACTCCCTTCGTTGCGGATAGATGTAACAACGGAGCAGAGGAGAGAGACTGAGATAGTGATGTAACCGACCTACGCACTGGTATTTAACATGTTTTTTTTCCTTCCCGAAAACAAATAATTTTTAAAATATTTGTACAAAATAAATGTTCATAAAAAACCCACTATTTGTGCCTCGCCGAATAACGTATTTGGATTCGGGCACACCAACTTTGTAGTACTGGTTATCTGGATGGACAGTGTTGGCTCACTGAAACCAGATAACGAATAGATATCCTGGGTATGTTGAACTTGCTTTGTAGTACAGGCCCCAGTACCCGAAATTGTGAACACACAAGCCACACGGAAATCAGGCTCCAGAAATAGCAGTGATCAGCATGCAGTTGATTCATTGAATCCAGCCCAGTGACAATTTAGCGGGCCGGAAGAAGAGAAAAACTGATCTGCCACACATTCATCACTCACTCCCAGGCCTCCGCCTTCCTAGCACAGTGTCTCTTCCCTGTAAACTGAAGACATTTACCAAATCCATGTTAAACACTAATTTTATGCAGGTATTGAGTCCATACTGTGTTCAAACTGGAAAAGATGCTCACAACTCTAAAAATTAAAACTAATAGTGTACTGTGGGGAACCAGTTCCAAGAGCATCACAGAAAACAAAACTAACTATTACATTTATCACTTTCTGAAGTTTAATTGGCAGTGGCAAGGTCATGGTATGATTCATGTCTCACAGCACAAGTATCGCATCATTTCCTGCAAGGTAAAAATATTTAAGACTGTTGATTTCTTGTATACTAACTGCAAAAACTGTATACTATAGAGATAAGTATACAAGTACATAATATTGTGTATTGGGACACAGCCTAATGCCAGGTCTCCGTTTGAGGTGTTGAAAAGAGACATCATCCATCCCTGGAGGACATTTCTGTTAATGTAAAGGTTAAACAAACAAGATAATGTGTGGGTGCTGGAATACAAATTTTTCCCATTTTGTACACACCCAGGCGAACAGTTTTCTTCTGCTTCCAGTCTAATGCATTTCACTCATGTAGCATTAGATTTCCTAACTTCAACAATTCATGATGTAAAAGGTTGTAATATTATCAGAAAAACAAGGTAATAAAAGAAAATTTAAAAAAGGGTGGTTTTCAAATAACATAACTGAGGATAATATTAATAATGGTAATACATTAGGTATTATTATTAAAAATAGAGGTAGTTTTGATATTACACACATTTACATGCATGTAATGCATTCACTTGTTTTTCTGAATCAATGAGATAATTATCTTCTGAGAAGAGTTTTCATGAAAAAAAATTCTTTAGCTTAATCTAGTTTTGTTTTGGTTTGTGTGCAGTTTTAAACATTAAAGATGCACTGCACTGGAGTTAATTTGTTAAGTTAGTTAATTTGCATCCATAGTCCTCCACAATCAAAACATACAACAGCACAACAACAAACTGTACAAAGCAAAAAGAAAAAAACAAAAACTGATGGGGAAAACATCTGGACCAGCAATCTTTAGGATTCCTCTGATAACCCAAAACAAAACTTAGAACAGATCAAACATGAAAAAAGTACAATGCACTATGTTCATAAAAGAACACAGAAAGAACATGAAAGAAAACACGTATATGTATCTTTCAGGACCTTCACCTCACTCAGAGGCCGTCCTTACCGTAATTATACTACTTTAGGTGCAATGAAGTTCAGATGGCGCTGTTACCAGTCAGGATTTTGAGGTATCTCATTAATTCAGAAAAAGAGAGCATTTTTTTTTTCATGAAAACTTTTTTATGAATTCTGAGATAATCTTGTTAGTTAAGAGCAGAATTTTTTTCTCAAGTGAGTGCATTATGCTTCTGTACATTTATACTTGTGTACATAAAAAAATAAATAGATTCACTTGTTAATGGAGTGGACAAAATACCAGATACACCATTCTATATAATGCACTCCAGTACACCACCATCACCCACTACAGCCTTAATAATAAAGTAGTATGTATATTTGATCTATCTATCTATCTATCTATCTATCTATATATATATATATATATATTTATATATATATATATATATATATATATATATATATATATTGCTGGTACATTGGACTGACAGAACAACAACAAATTACAGCCAATGACACAAACATGAGTCTGATATCAGTCTTCTCATTTTACTCAAAAGAAACATCAAAAATCAGCGTATTTCCTAAAATGTTTAACTACTGCTTTAATGTCCCTGCAGTGGATCACACTCTCACCCTGTGCGTATATTTACAGACAGAATTAAGTATTCATGAGCTAGCTGTCAGTATCACCTCTTGTTTGTCTTCTTTATCTGGTAACACAGAGCAGTCTGTGGCTCAAACTATAACTTCACTGCTGTTCCTCCAGACAGCTGATACAGCACAAGACAATACAGCATTGTTATGTTAAATGATTTTCTCTGTCTGTTGTGCTGAGGCAGATAACACCCATAATTTAAAGAAAAAACAGCCACAAGTGGCACTTACCGGGGTTCGAAACCTATGGGACAAATAACTTGATCATGAGAATATTTTTATTATTTGCATTGTGAATTATCAAGATCATTTAAATCTCAAAAGCAGAGCATGTGCATGGGTTTTCTGCAACTGCAGGTGTTGCTGAAATCTTACAATCTGGAGGTTAGCCAATGTGTTTAGCATCATCTAATGTGGTCTGGCACACTGTTATTAGTATCAACTTTGATGGAGATGTTCTTAAAGATTTGCCTTTTACTTTGGACTACAGTCAACATGTACTTCATAAATTTGATTACTCTAACATCAGGTGTGGATTACTCTAATATTATAGAGTTACTCCTTAATCCTTGGTTATGCATCTTCATTTTGGGACTATGAACATGCAATGTGTGTGTTTTTTCTGTGGTGTTCAAAGTTTTGTTCATAGAACTTAGACATAGAAACTTAAATGGCAGAAACTACCGTAAGTTCATGTGAAAAAGATTATTATTGATTCTTGAGTTGATAATTGAGAAAATAATTCTGGGCCCTGCACACCCACACGTTTCCACTTATTCTGGCTGATAAGACCAAATCAGGTTGACTTTGGGTGGAGCTAAATTGGGAATAGAACTTTCCTACAACAGACTGACTATTGGCACTCACCATCAGTATCTCAAAACACCTGCACCCAGTGGTAAGTATCACAGGATATTTCACAATGTTTTATATAATTTATAATTAATTATATAATATGTAATTTAATAATCCTTACCATGTGGCAAATTAACAGATTTAATCAGCTAACATATATGTATATATGAAAGCAGACTGGAGCTAATTAACGTGTTAGCAAAAAGGAAATTATTTAGGAAATATTATTTAGCAGCCATATGACTGGAGATCTAAAACTAGATCTAAAATACTATTAAAAACATATCTGGAACATAGGCTTCAGTTAGCCAGTAAGTAACTTTAAAAAAAAAACAAAACTATAGTGTTAGAGCTTTTTGGCAGTGGTGAAAAAGAAATGTCCAGAGATGTGCAACTGTCATGGTTAGACAGGTTCTCTCCCTGACTCCTAGGCTGCATTAACACTGCCTGGTACAAGTGACCCAATTCCGATTTTTTGCTCACATGTGGCACAGATCGCAGATGTATTATGAACATGTAAACAGGAAAAAAAAGCACATGGAATCGGATATTCTCAGATCTGTGTCATGCCTCAAGCATATGTGGGAATGAATCTGATAGTACAATGGTAAATGGACTGTACTTGTGTAGCGCCTTTCTAGTCTTCCAACCACTCAAAGTGCTTTTACACCACAAGTCACATTCACACACATTCATACACTGAATGGGTACAGGGGCTACCATACAACCTGCCCATCAGAGAGAACTAACCATTCACACACATTCATACACTGATGGTACAGCCATCAGGAGCAATTTGGGGTTCAGTATCTTGCCCAAGGACACTCCGACATGCGGACTGGAGGAACTGGGAATCAAACCGGCGATCTTCCGATCAGTGGATGACCCACTCTACCTCCTGAGCCACATAATCGGATATATGCCAATGCGACTGTCATCTAAACAGACACATTCACACATCATTGAAAATGCGATCATCTTATACTTCTCTGCATTTTAATGACGTATAACGTTATTTTCACATGCACAGCTGGCACAACTACTGTCCGCTGAAAAAAAACAAAAACAAATACAGTGAAAGTGAAATGGAGGAGGAAGCCTCAAGCCAGAGGACACCTGCCGAGGTTACCTGTCTTTTAAGCCTTTGGAGTGTAGAGTCGGTGCAGGCCAAAATATAAGATTTACACCGAAACGGATCAGTTTATGAAGAAATTTCAGCCGCAATGGGAGAGCAAGGTTTTAAACGCTCATGGCTACAGTGTCAGTACAAAATCAAGAGTTTAAAAGCAAAATACAAGGAGGTCAAAGACCTCAACAGCAAGAGTGGAAATGGTTGTATTAGATGCCCCTTCTACGACCACATGGAAGTCATTTTAGGTGACAAACATAGCTGCTGAAAACCTGAGATACTAGATAGCTCCCGACAAGAAGCAGCATAGTCAGTGGACGGGGAAGACATGAAGTGTGATAACATTACTGGTAAGGATGAATTAAAGTTATTGCTGACATTTGCTAAAGTAGCTGGCATATAACGTTAGTTTAGCCATCGCCAGATTAGAAAAAATGATGTGATATTATCAGTAATGTTAGTGTTAGCCTATTTGTTTAGAAACAAGGGTGTTACCAGCTAGATAGTTATCATCATTACTAAGCATGATGACATCACATACTTAACCTAACCTGGCTAGTTAGCTGGGTAACATAATGTAATTTCTAATTTGGTGATGGCTACAATAGTCTAAATTGTTTTGTTATTATAGTCTGTGTAGTTCACTAATGTTAGTCTTACTTGTTGAAAGTAATTTTGAATATCTTTTTTCATATCAGTCACTTTTTATGTTATAAGACATTTGCCTTTAACCAGATGAGCTTCCTGACACTCCAAAGACCACCTCATCTAGTGAAACAAGTGCCTCATCAAGTGTGACCACCAAAGAGGCGACATCAAGGGTCTAAACACCAACACCTGGCACACACCAACAGGAGCATAGTGGAATTGGTACAATTTCATAACGTCATAGTAGTCATTGTTCTTCAGAAAATATTATGTCCTTTATGTTGTTTAAGGTATTGTACATCCTTTCACGCAAAATTGCTAATAGAACAAGACAGCTAGAATGATAGGGGTGCACAGTGTAGTAATCCATAAATAAAAGTAATAAAGTAATCCATAAACAAATTGCTCACTATGTAAAGAAATTAATCATGTCTTTCTACAGGTGCCTCTACAGTACGCAAGAGGCAGAAAAACAAAATGGAATCCACAGTGGAGATGTTTGGCCAGAAGTTTAAAGATTCCTTCTCCCAGACAAATGACATTGAGCTTCAGCTTAAATTGCAAGCAGTGCAGCACACCCACAAGTTAAGGATGATGACCCTGTTTACACAGTTCCTTGGAGGAAGACAGTCTCACCAGCCTGATATGCCACCCCTTCACTCGGGCCATACCACCAAGTCAAGCTCATGGTCAAGATTATGCCCGCCCTGCTCCCTTTCACCCGGATCATGCCTCTTTTTCACCAAAATGATGCCCACCCTCTTCCTCCCCTTTACCAGGATTATGCCTCTGTTGGTCCCTCACCATTCACACCCTCCATTCTTTCAAGAGGATCATACACACCTTTTCCTCATGATACCCAACCTTCACCCCCTCACTAGGCCAACATCCACTCTCAGCCAATCATTCCTGCCCACCCCCCTCCTTTTTTTCTTTCACCTGCCTAATTCAATATTGTTCAGGATTAATACTCAGGCAGTTTAGAAATGAGAATGGTTTGTAGTTTATGTACATTTAAGGTGAGCCCTGATTTCTTATGTGTTAACACTGTAATGTTGTATACCTTGTAGGTAGTGGCGGGCAATATGACCTATCACCTTTTTTGTTTACTTTATATTCAGGCAATTTAAAGTTCTGAATGGCCTGTGGTTTATATACATTTAAGATGAGCCCTGTTTTCTCATATGTTAACACTGTAATGTTGTACACCTTGTAGGTAGGGGTGGGTGATATGACCTCTCTATCACCTTTCTTAAATTTAAATAAAAATTAATATTCAGACAATTTTATGTTCAGAATGGCCTGTTTTCTTTTATATTAAGGGGGAACAGTGAAAGGTGTTAGTGGCCTACATGCATTTGAGCTTTCTCCTGTTAACTAGAGGAGTTATGTTAGCCTAGTCTTCTTGTTATTTGGATGTTTACATAACAGTCTTGAATTGAACCCAGGACACTGCAAGCACAAAACATGCACCCTAGCGTTTTCCAAACTGTCACTTAACACTTAAGAAGTGTGTCTTGTTTTGCTTTTAGCTTGTTTCCTTCTGCTAAACAGCCAATCTGGATGTTGAATGTCATATATGCCTTTGTATTTGTCATGGGTTCAAGATCTATTTAATTCAAGTCATTGAATACAGTTGAAATAAAAACAAATTCAGCATGAAAAATGTGGACTTGACTTTATTATTGTACAACTAAGGCACTTTCAGTGTGATTTTACACCACAATGCAAAAAGAAGTGTGCAACGTTGCTGTACTCAGATTTTCAGCAAAAATCATATGCACTGTGTCAAAAAAATGCTTCAAATATAAAACTATGTATTAATGTGAAATTGGCATTTACATCATTACATTTTTAGCCTACTAAAAATGTTCAGTGCTGTTCAGCAAAATGTTGGGTCAGTGCCTCTCTGATCCTTAATGGTTGGGTGTCTGCAACACCCAGCGGGTCAGCAGCCTCTACTGGTACATCAGGAGGTCCAGCTGTGTTGGGATCCTCATGGATGGGGATGGATTGTTGTGTTTTTCACATGAATTCCGCAGAGTGCAGCATGCACAGATGATTGTAGGGACCAATGATATGTCTACATCGAGACATTTTGCCAGGCACCTCCATCAACCCTTTAAGCGACCAAATGCACACTACACCAACATTCTAGCCCCACTTAATCTCTGGTTGAAGTAACACTGGTCTTCAGTCAGATTCCCAGTCTCAGAGTACCCCTTCATCAGCCATGACTGAAGTGGATAAGCTGGATCCCCTGAGGTCATTATTATGATAAGATTAGATATGGGATAAACAACAGATCAGGTCATGGTTATTGACTTTTTAGAAGCATAAGAGAGAGGGAATTTCTGTGTGATTTAAAAATAGAAAAAAGGGCAACCACTGCAAATGTAAGCACTTTATATTTCATTTAAAGTGTCATTTGTTTTTCTGGTGAATCTAATGATTTCTCACATGAAAAATGTCATTCTGGGTAACAGTAATGGATTTGGAAATTATTGACATTTCTACCATTGTTGGCATACAAAGGTTTACAGATATTCATAGTTAAAGCTTAACAAATAATTACTCATAATGAATATTCATGAGTAAATAAAGATGAGAGAGTTGAGAGTGTTGAGTCATACAGTATAGTTGAGACAAACTTTCCGCTGGTCTGAGCGAAAAATCCACTCATGTCACTCAGTCATTTTCGGATAGCACGTCATCACCTGCTAACAACATCATTTCCACATTTCAAAGTAAGAGTAATCTTTCTATGAGCTGTTTTTGTGTTTGTTTTTTTAATAATTAGCGACAAGTAACGTGCATTCATTGTTTATGTTAATACCATACAGTGAGTATTAGTGTGTGTTTATTTGTTCTATATATATTATCTAGCTCACACTTTCCTATACATTTCTGTTTGAGTATGAAAGGTATGAGGATGCTTGTGGACAACGTTAGCAGTTATCAGCCACCTCATCCTTTATATTTTTCATTTATTCTTTCAGGTGGGTAAAAGTCACAAAGCACTTCACATATTATTAGTAGTGTACTCTTACTAATGTAGTTGTAATGTCTGTGCTGAACCACATTGTATTTAGTTAGGTTACATTGTTTCAGTGAGGCTACTAGTTAGGTTAACTGTAGTAAGATATGACAAGTGACCGCATCCTGATTAAGGTCTTTGATAGCATTTGATATCATTTGGTCACTAAGATGACATGGCATTGTGATTATTCCATGGTACTATTTTGTAAGTGAAGTTAAGATACTAGTTAACTACAATATAACTGATGATAAATGATTTCACCAGTGCGAGTTATTACAATGTTTTTCTCATTAGGCATATCAATATCAAGTATATCTGTGCTTACCAAAATCTGTGGTCCACAACCGCTTGCAAGATAACAAAATGCCACCCCTTGCGATTAAAGTAGTCAGAGTGGTTTTCAGGTGGAGCGATGACAGGTATATGGCTCCCATTGATTGAGCCGGTGCATTAGGGGAAACCCCAGCTGGTCTTGAATCCATGAAGGATGGTTTGGAGTTCCTCATCTTCTGGCAGCTTGATGTAATCATGCATCATTTCTATTGCACAGCCTGGCAAAACTCGCGGACTATCAGGCATACTGATGCGTCGCTTATGCCAAACAAATCTACCAGTGTGCAATAACCAGCTTTTGTCACAAGCCACCATAGTCTGACTCCAACGTGCTTCTGTACTGTGATCGCCCAGCAAAATTTGCATATCCTCGTAGGAGAGCCTTGGCAATAACCTCTAACACAACATGTGAGCACTCTGAAGTTGCTGACCCCCTGTTCCTCGTCAAAGGTTCCAACGACACAATCCCATCAATCTTGATCTTTCCTGCATCCACACATCCCTCTGAACCGATGTAGCAGCGATTATTGTCGCATACCCCCATGCTGCAATAATGGCTCTCCTCTTTCTTCTCCACCTTAAAATGTGACAGATATTTTGCAGACCTCTAAAGATGCTTCAGAAAGCGATAGCTTGAATTATTCCTTCGGTTTCGTTTGCATCCATTGCAATTGTCGGATTGTTTACTTCTTGTTCGGCAACCAAACCCTCCTTTGCACATGCAGGTTGTTACAGGTGTTAAGCAAGTGTAAACACAGGTATTGAATATCGGTCACTTGTAAAAGTAGATGTAAACAGGCAGTAAAAAAAATCGAGTATGGGCAGAAAATCAGAACTGCAGGCTGTTGAGTGTGGATGGCACCTCTGTGTTTGAGCTCTACTTTCAGGTCCAGTATCATTACATTTAATTATAACAGCAACATAACATGATGTTGAGTATTGACCAGTAATATCACTTTGATATACACCAATAGAATAATTTAAGAAAATGTGTAAATGAAGAGTATGTGGGTTCTATGGAGAGAGTGTGAGCCAGACTGTCTCGGAAATGGCTGCTGCCTCACCTTTCCTACAGAGGAAGGGTCCTAATCATCAATCACCTGGTTGCCTCAACCCTTTGGCACAGACTGATAGTCTTGCCTCCACCAAGGGGCCTGGTTGAAGAAATCCAGAGAACACTTGTGAATTTCTTCTGGTCTGTACCTGCCAGTGCAGGAAAGAGGACAGGGCTTGGTTGACATTGCATCACGGATCACAGCCTTCAGACTGCAGGCAGCTCAGAGACTACTTTACAGTTTTGGCCTGCCATGGACATACACTGCCTGTATGCTACTGAGGAGTGCTGGATGCTTGGAATATGACAAACACTTGTTCCTGTTTCAGCCCCAGTCCATGGATCTAACTGGTCTGACACCTTTTTACCAGTCTGTCTTACAGGCATGGCAAGTTTTAACGTTTCATCGGGAGGCTGTGATGACACCAGGAATGTGGCTCTTTGAGGAGCCCCTGTTTGGAAATAGCTTCATCACCTCTCAGGTTCTGTCTTTTGTCAGCCTGAGATCCAGACTGAGAGAGGCTGGTTGTGTTAAACTGGGTCATCTCATGAAGACCTCCATCACCCATCTAGCTGAACTGCTGAACATCAGATCCAACAGACTGCTGCTCAGGTTGGTGGAGGAGTCTGTGCTTCCCTGCCAGAAGGCCTCAGAGCGTTTGCTGAAGACCAATCAGACCAATCTATCAGACCAATGAGATGATGAATATGAGTATGTCTTTCCTTCCCCTGCTGTCTCTCCTGCTGTGGGACAGTGGACAGATGAGGAGGACATCCTGCTGTGTCTAGAGACCCCAGAGTCAGCTGATTTTGAGACTCTGGGGAAAAAAGCAGCTTATTATATCAACGTGAAGGGTGAAGGTTTTTAATTAACGTTCTGTGTTCTTCTACACATCCAATGGCTGTTACACACACACACAGTCTACGTTTATACAGTTAAAAATGTAATATGCACTTATGCTGAATTGTTGCATCCTTTAGTGATTTAATAAAGGGATTTTTTAAATGTTTTAAAAATCTCTCTCTCTCCCTCTCTCTCTCTCTCTCTCTCTCTCTCACACACACACACACACACACACACACAGACCTCATGACTGGCATTGCTGGTTAATCTTTATTGAGGCTCTTGTTCCTGACAAATAAGTGCTGGGAACAAATAGTGAGGTGACTTGGTGATGTTAGCTGAACGCCTTTTCTTAATTAAAAAGTATGTCTTTGTTATACTTGCACTAATGATAACAGCTATCTGTGTGGGGGAGATAAGTGGGGAGAGTGAGGGTTGTACAGACAGGAACAGAAGGAATGACACTGTCTGTCCATGTGTATGTGTGACAGAGAAAGCTCTTACTAAACTTTGTATTAATAATGCAGTGCTTTGAATGAAATGCACTATGTGTCTAGATACCTAATCTGTATGTATGTAAATATAATGGGTACATACATGTAGCATGCAGTGTGATGGGAATGTGATCAGGGTTCAGTATGAAGTGCAGTATGTACATATTAATAAGAACATAGGGATAGACAATGTTATGTACAGTCACATGTATTATGATTGGTGATGCTGATGACTGTTGAAATCATGACAGAAGCTTTGGTGATGTCACTACAGTTGGTTTGTGAACAGATGTAAAGCTTAGCTTTGGGTGTACTGATGGTATCATTTTTGCCAATTACTGGAGCCACATAATTTGATCAAAGGGGAGGAAGTCTAGTTGGAACAAATGAGATGAGCAAGCTACAATCAGTCAGTAACATGCATCAATTTTAGGCTTTTACATCTCCTTAATCAGTCCTTACAGGAAACTGCAAGAATTAGCTCGCCACAAAATTTTGAAGATCTTACAATTTTTTTCAAATTTAAACAAATCTTCCCCCCAAAACTGTCAAACTACAAGAATGATTGCCAGAACAATGGAAGAATAGTTGGCAGTTTTTCACATAAAACTATCAACTTCAGAACCAATAAAAAACAATTTAAAAAATCAATCCTCAGTCTTAAAAAAAGCCAGGTTTGTTGATTTGACCATATTTAAATTAACCAAAACTGTTCAGTTTTGCCAGAGCACTGGAGTCACACTTGCATTAGCTGATTGTTATCATCTGCTTCATTTATGTTTTACCATCAATGGCGCTTCACCTGTTTGGCTACCAGCTGACTACTAACGTCCTATCAGGTGTACATTGCTGCCATGCTTCTCCTGGTTCATGCCTATGTCATTTACTGCTGCAGCTCCCTCCACTACTCCAACGTCCTCTTTATGTTCTAAGCTGGTATTGTTGATTTAACTAAGATCTATGTTGTTTATTCATGTATGTATTCGTTGATGGGGCATTAGTTCTCCAATTCTTGTCATTGCGTAGATTCTCAGAGCTCAGAGCTCTCTCAAAGAGCAGAGCATTTTCTGCCAAATCTAGCTATATAACCACCTGCTATACATTATCATTTTCTCAGTCATTTTCTCTGTTTTGTCTTACTGAACTGAAGCATTTATGGAGCTTGCTGGCCGCCCTACAGCTGTCACCATGGTCAATTCAGATTCGGTTCATTCTTGCCATTTTCTCTGTTACTAACCTCTCATGTCGTTCCAGATCCTGCCACTCTACTTGGCCTGCAGTTCCCTGCCTTCCAACTATTTCCTTCACCTGACTTTCCCAACCACCTGCATATCTGTTCCCCATTCACCTCCCCAGCATATATACTGGCCCCTTTCCCTCTGTCATTTACCTGATCATCCAATGCACTACCCAGTCTTAGTGTTCCAGCACTCAGTTCAGTTTTTTGCCTGCCCAGTTTTGACCCTTGCCTATTCCTGCCTGTCTTTTCCCTGACTGCTTTGTTTGCCTTTCACAGACTGTGAAACTTTGTTCTTGACCTGAGTAAAAAAATTGCTTTTATCTTCTGTGTTTCTGAGTTGTGCTATGGAGTCCAGCTTCCTGTTTTCAGTTGTACTTAGGGTACTGTACCGTATAGTTCTACCAGCTCCCCTCCCAGGTCCAGACAGTGGTGTCCACTTGGACTCCATCGGCCACCCAAACCTGCAGCTCTCCTGCCACGCCATCCACCTGACTGTTCCCAGGGGCTGAACCTCGATGTGACTGACAGACATAAAAAAAATAAAAAAATAAGATCATCTGGCATGACAGTTGCTGGTTTTATCTTGTGTACTATGTCATAGTGGAAGACAACACAGCAACTTGGAGGCCTCACAACACCCTGACAAAAAGACCAGTATGTCAGAATTCTTTTTGCCTTCTCTCAGTGTCTACGATGTTTTCTGGAGAGGAGAAAGAGAAATGTTGTTGGTGCTGTCAGGTGGAACAGTGAAGTCAGTCCCGGGAACATCCCTCCTGGCCACCTATGTATGCCATGAAATTCATAAACATTTATGACTTGAAAGGTAAACATATCATGTAGTCTGTTCCCAGCATAAGTGTCTGAAAGTGACTGATGACAATATCCACAGCAGAGTTCATGTAAATTCTTGTCATGTATTAATGTGTTCAACTGGTGGTACTAAAAGAAAGGTCAGGAAGTCACCAAAACATTAGGATTCTGGGGACCATAAAGATGGACACAAACAGTAGGTAACGAGATATCTTGTTGTGAACCAAACTGTTGGATGGACCAACTGACAAACTCCATCCTGGAGCCCCACTGCTAGCTTTGTATGTACAGTCAAAATCCTTCCCTATTTGCTGCATATTTCACTGCATACCTCTGCTGTGTATCATATTTATTGTGACCTCTAATGTTTGGTTTCAACATGTAATCCTGGTATGAACATTTATATTTACATTGCCCAAAGTCATATTTACATTACAGGGCTGTGGCTCAGGAGGTAGAGCCACAGCCACAGCCACTAATCATAGGATCGGCGGTTCAATTCCTGGTTCCTCCAGCCCGCATGTCGGCTGTGCCATCAGTGTGTGAATGTGTGTGCATGATTAGATTTCCTCTGATGGGCAGGTTGGGACCTTGCATGGTAGCCCCTGTACTTATTCAGCATATGAATTTGTGTGAACAGGTGAATGTGATTTGTAGTGTAAAAGCGCTTTGAATGGTCGGAAGACTAGAAAGGTTCTATACAAGTACAGTCCATTAACCATTTACCATTTACATTACCCAAAGTCACATGTCAAGAGAAGAAACCAGCAGCCTCTAAGCAAAATTAGAAGCATCATCATCATCATCATCATCATCATCATCATCATCATCATCATCACAATACCGTGGGGAGAATGTCATACTTATATATGTATAACATAATCAGTATGGCTAATAACACTGTCACTGTGGGTTAAAAATGACCTTGGGTAGAAGTGTCATTGGCCTAAATAGATGTCATCACTATGAGTAGAAACATGATGATGATGGCACCACGTGCATCATATTTGTGGACAAAACTTGTCATTGCTGTTGTAGAAACATCAGTGAAAGTTGAGGGTAGAAATGTCATCAAGAACTGTCATCAGGGAACTGTGTTAATACAGCCCCTTTAAGGACATGTGGAAAGCACCCTTCAGTGAAGTGGGGACAGTTGCAAAATATGAGGCCAATTCTAGCTTAAAAAACTGATATCTATCAACCGTTGAAGAATTCTGCTGGTTCATTTCACTAGTGCTCTCCCTGCGTCACAATTACAGTTTCAGATACAGTACTTGACCTTTTAACTTCTCATTTCTCTGACTCATGGTGAGCACTTGACTGCTCCTTTTTCTTTAGTACTCTCTCTTCTTAGATCTAGAGGAACCGTGACTTCAATCAGCACAGCCTTTTCTGTAACTGATGGAAAATCTGAAGGAACAGAGGTCACCAGTGAGCTTACTGTAGGTTCTTGACTGTTTGAAACTCATTGCCCTCATGAAGCGTCCATTATAGAACACAGACAAGTAAAGCGTCAGTAAAAAGTCAGACAAGCACAATTCAAACATGACTAGTTTTTGCTAATTTCTCCAGTTTAATGTTAAATGTTTTTAGGTACAACTTGGGTGCCAGTTTTAATTGCATAAGCAGCATTTTCAGTCAAATGTTACACACTTCTCGTGCTGTTATTGTCACAGGATTCGAATATGATGTCATCCACAGTACTCATCGACTAATTTTAAGGAAAATGTAGCTTTTAGCTATTTTTATTCATTTTATTTTCAAGATGAAAACACAGTAATCAGATGTCCCCTCCTGTCTGATTTCAGCTCTTGCAGTCTCGGAATATCTGTGAGTTGAGTTCACAGTTCACAGTTTTTCAAGTGTGTCTTAAAACAGCAGTCAGGTGTCCATATGAACAGTGAAAGAGGTTTCCTCACCGCAATCATTCCTCCTGTTCATACTGTTTATTAAAAGATCCCCTTCAAATGTGCTTTCAGTGTAAGTGATGGAGGACAAAATCCACAGTGTGTCCACACAGTCATTTAGTGCAAAAATGTGTTTAAAAGTTGATGTGAAACTTATATGAGGCTTCATCAGTCTGAGTTAGTCCATATCAAGTGCATGACACATTTACAGTCTTTTTAGCATCAAATTCCCTATTTGTGTTTCCTCGGACAGTGTTTCCCTGTTGAGCTGTGGTGGAAGTATAGTAACAGAAAAAGGAACTTTGGCTCTAAAAAGACTGTAACGTTGAAAGATATCTACTTGATTTGACTCATTTGGACACTGAAGCTTCATATTAGCTTCAGATAAACTACAAATACATTTTTACACAGAAGGAGGACTGTGGATTTTGTCCCCCATCACTTCCATTGTAAGTGCATTATGAAGGGATCTTCTAATGGTCAGTATGAACAGGAGGAATGATTATGGCAAGAAAAAGATGTTTCAATGTTCATTTTGGTACCTAAGTATTGTTTTAAGACAGACTTGAAAAATTGTGAACCTGTCCTTTTACACTTTGAGGTCAAGTAATAACTGTAAAAAGCTATTTCATGTTAGTTCTTTCCCCACTCTATATGAAATACTCTGGTAGGAGTTTCAAGCAGTGATTATAAAGTGCTGGTACAAGAGATGGCAGTGGCATTTTGTTTACAAGCTGAGAATGTGAATGAAGAGAATGTTGATACAGAATGTGCAAAGTGTGTTAGTGCTGCAGAATGAAACACTGGACAGCTCTGTGCTCGCTGCTGATGAGAGAACTGAGAGTTGTATTTGGCTGTCCTCCTCCACCTCCACCTCTGCAGTCTGTAAAAGCAGAACATCTGCCCATCTCTGCCAACACCTGGATATCAAATGCCATGGAGCTCGGTCCATTTCTGCACCTGTGGACAGTCGCTGCAGAAACCAGCAGCCTCCTACGTCCTCCTGAAAGATGCTTTTCACCACTTTAACAGGTATACTTCCTCCTCAGCTCAGCAGGATGCTGGGCCTCCAGTATGACCCACCAATAGGAGCAGTTCCTTATTAGCAAAGAAGCTGCTTACCAGCCTGTCCCCCTGCTGACTTGTGGAGGCAAGAGGCACCCTAAAACTAGAAAATAAAATGTAATCACCTACATATACTTTGCAAGATGTGGCTGTCAGCGTGTTATTTATACTCATAGATATCAGTAAAAATGACCTTTTAATGATTATATGACATTTGAAAATATCTCCTATTGTCAACCCTCTTGGGGCACACGTCCTCTCATTCCAATCATGTCACAGGCATGTAAAACAGATCTATACACTTGTCGGTCTCAGTACAGGTTTTACTGTGGAGTGAACCTATAAAGCACATGAATGATCTTTCCCATCTCTGATCAGACATCAAATAGAAAATCATATAGAAATAAAAACATTATGACTAGCTGTGGTCATGGAAGCAGTGACTGGAGAATATCAGATTTTTCATAAAAGAGCAGCTCATGAACCAGTATGTCATATCACCCTGAACCCTGCAGAGTGGTTTCTATTGGCACAGTGACATAAAACAGCTTGTAGGCTGTGTGTTAATTAATCTTTGTTAGGGAAAGAGCAAGTCTCTCACACATACGCAGATGAAATATTATTCCCACACTGAACGTGCATGGTAGACTGCCTTTTATTATCTATATCAAAGACTTCCTGAGAAGCAATAAAAGAGAGGACTTGATAGAGTCAGTGTGTGCGTATATGTGTGTTTGTGTGTGTGTGTGTGTGTGTGTGTGTGTGTGTGTGTGTGTGTGTGTGTGTGTGTGTGTGTGTGTTTGTGTTTGTGTAAGAGAAGGGGGGAAGCTGTCACGTCACATCATCACGCTTATTAACCCCTCCACCCCCTCCCCATTATCTCCGGTGACGTAAGCCACACAAACTACTTAAACGACCCGCGGAGCAAGCGGCCACGGCAGTACAGCGGACAGTTTGAGCGCACTCCACAAGAGTTAAACGCGTCTTTGTTTGTTCCTCTAACAACAGTCTGGTGCTCCGCTTTCTCTCTCGGACAACAGAAGACAGAGAAAGAGGAGAGAAAGTACTGTGTGTCCGTGTTTGTGTGCCTGTGTGTATGTGTGTTTGCTGCCCGCCGCGTGCCGCACAGGGAACCGCACGCAAACATATTGGGATCACAGGCTCGCGCCACTCAGTTTCCCACTCCGCTGGTACCCCCGTGGAAGAGGAAAGCACCGAAAGGCTTAAATATCGTTTAAAATAATACAGAGGTAAGATAATAACTTCTTTATTTACAGAAAACTTCTACTGCTATTAACATCCTACAACTAATAATGATCAGAATTATTCTCCTAAACTGTAGGCTGCATCTCCATGGCGTGCTTATGAAAATTTTACACTTATTAACTGTCTTGTCTCGTGTTATTAATTTTTCATTTTATTATTTATTATTAAGACTAGTTGCAGGCGAGTAGTTTTGGTACTAAGTTGTAATAGTAAAGTAGTATTAAAGTAGTATTAGTAGTAGAAATAGATAGGTAATATTATTTTAACGTTATTGTCTGATTTTTCTGCGATTTTTCATTACAATTGGATTTTTTTATGTGAATTTTAATGTTAATAATCTGACAAAGTTTTGTAATTGTTGTGTTTTTGTCCTTTTTATTCTTCAGTCCATGGCTGCCTACGCACACAGCAGCTGCGTGTGGATGCTGCTTCTGGGCACCTGTGTGTCGCTGGTGGTTGGAACGGACTGCGGGAAGGAATGTGCACTGTGTGTGTACCGTCTGCTGGGACAGCAGTCTGGTTTCTCCTCCTTGGTAATGTCACTACATTTTATTATGATAAAGTATATATATTGTTGTTGTTTTAACATACTTAGAGATAAACTAGTAATTGATGTTAATGAGGCTGTAGAGACAGCAGTCTGGTGCCTCAGCTCTGATCACTTTGATCATAAATTAGGTACAAAGTCTAACCTAGAGAGGCGAACAGCAGTCTGGTTTCTCTTCCTTACAAAGTTATATTAATATCATTTTATCATCTATAATACGTGCAGGCACCAGCTAATAATAGCACCAAGCAGCTCTTAACTAAACTGTAATGATATAAGGTCAAATATGTGTGGACTCATCTTGAAAATAATTAGAAAATACTTCTTCCTTCCAAGTTTTAGAGATGTATTTGCTTTCTTTTCCTTTTATGTAGTCTTCTATGTTCCTACTCATTCCTGCTTTTTATTCCACTCCTCTCTGCTCATTTCCTTTCCTATTCTGTTTTCCTTAATTTTCTTTCAGTTCATTAAAAAATCATCCATCCTTTCATCCTCCTCATTTCCTCTCATTTTATTTCCTTTCCTCTCCTCTTATTATGTTAATATTTCCCTGTAGACTTAAATATAAAGCATCATTAAACAGATTTCAGGGCTTGTCGCTCCTTCTCTCTCCTTTTATTCCTTCACCCATCCTCTTTTCCTATTTCCACCCCTTCTTTTTCATTTTATGATCATAATCATGTGATTATTGTTCTGTAGACTTAAATCCAAAAATTGGAAAACTGGCAGATGTTTTTTTTACTGAAGTCTTTCCTTTTCTTGTGTTGTTCTTTCTTCTCCCCTCCCCCTCTCTTTCTACTCTTCCCTCATCCTCCCTTCATTTCTTCTCCTTCCCCTCCCCTCCTTCTGTTTCACATCCCTGCTCTCCTAATCTTTGGATAACCACTGTCATTAATATGATTTTGATTAGATTTCCACTTGGGGGAGTAATATATTTTAGCTTCCATGATGTAAAATATACTCCTCCAAAAAATTGCCAGATTGTTTTTTACAAAAAAATGTTTCAATATCACTGAGAAGCCTGTGATTATCTGAGCAAATGAAATGTGATGACAGTAGACAGACAGTAGAGAGTCCTAGACCAAAGATTTTATCAAAGCAAATCTTCATTGAACACTTTCTTTAGACTGAATCTCTGAGAAATTGTCCATATGTTAGCCTTTGTTGTCCTATTTCCTTCATTATGAAATTACATATTGTATACTTCCCATCTTGGCCACCAGAGGGTGCTGCTGCCCTCTACCGTCCCAGCCCCTCAGGTGCCAATATGTCCTCAACTCAATTTTTCTGTTCATTAATTCTGTCTTCATAAGCCAGCGGCACTGAAAGCTCAGCAAGAATCCCTCCTCTTCGCCATCAAACTGGAATTTCTGATGGCTCAAATAAGTGAAATCCAATGACACGTATGAGGTTGGGAGCAGGTTATTCTGGCAGTATTCAGCCCCTGAGACCCAGCAGATGCCTTTAGTCTGATTATACTCCTGCCACTAGGGCTATATGGACTCACATAGTTAAAGGATGACTGGGATAAGTGGGTGGCGGGATGGGGAACACACAGCATTTATAGGGTAGGCTTCCATTCGATGCATAGGATAGTGTTGTCAGTTGGTGAGGCTGGGACAGATGGTTTTAAGGAGGAAAGTGGTTGTTAAGGGAGTAAGTGAGGGATGTTTCAGAGAAAAGGGGCTGTTTTGTTTTCCCAAACCATCTGTTGACTGTTGTAATCTCTCCATCGTCAACTGTTTCTCTCCATTGCAGTCTTTGTCTGTTGTTCTCTATCTGAACACAATCTATGAGTGCAAGATAGATAGCAGACATCTCCCTGTGTCTTTCCGTCTCCTTTTCTGCATTTCAGTTTCAATGACAATTCCTCAAGCTTTTTAGGCATGGGTAGAGTGGGCAAATGGAACAAAAATGTGGGTGGAAGGAGCAACATAGGACACATGATTGAAAATCCATAACCTTTTTTTGAATTTCTTCTCATCACTATTACAACTGGAGGATTGGGTTATGGCCACAAAAGGCTCTTCTATCACAATAAATTATGAAATAAGTTGTTTTATTTTTCCATGATCTGTTTTTTGGGTTGATGGAAGAAACTCTGTCAACCCACAAAAAAACACAAAATGAGAGTCCAAGGTGACATCTTCAAATCTTATTTTGTCCAACAAGCAGTCCAAAACCCAGAAATACTGAGTTCACAATTATATAAAACAGAGAGAAGCAGCAAATCATCACATTTGAGGAACTGGCATTTTTGACTATATTAATCAGTCAGAATGGCCAAAATCAACTAATTAATTAACTGACTAATCGCTTTAGCTCTAAAATGAAAAACAAAATTGTTAAAGCCTGAAAAGAATTCAGTTTTCATATTATCAGTTATTTTACATCTCAGATGAGTTAAGTGACATTTTAGAGTCAAATAACTGTATTTGAAGTCAAAAGTAGGCTGTCAGGACAGACAAATATACCAGGAGTATAGGGCTATTAAAGTGTGTTGTTAAACAGATATTATTTTTAAAAAAGTTTATAATAATAGCCATAATTATTCAGAAATATTTCACCTTGATAAGGAAAATGTATTAGCCTAACACATAATTTGAGGGAAATTAGGCATGAAAGAATTCATACTGTAATGATACTGAACATTAGGTCCAATTATTAGTTTGAAAATAGCAGTAATTATATTGATGATGTCATCATCAGGGTCTCTGATGATGACATCTCTGTCAGAGCCACAGAACACATAATACCACTGTTTTCACATAGTAGTACTCCCCATGGCTTGAAAACTGATCTCCATGGAGTATTCCTTTTAAGTTTGAGCTGGAGTCAGGATGTGGTTAGCCTAGCTCAGCATAAAGACTGGAAGCAGGGGGAAACATCTAGCCCTGCTCTGTCCAAAATTTAAAAAAAAAATGCACAGACCTAAACCTTTGAAGTTTACATATTAATATATTGTATCTTGTTTTTTTTAAGCTGCACACAAACAAAATTCAAACATGTAGATTTGTGGTTTCAGGAGGAACCACACAACACAACAGCAGTGAGGTGCAGTGATGGTCCCTTATGTTGAGGCCCTTCAGTTTACACAGGGGTTTAAAGCTTTAAATCAGCCACATTTTAACCTAATATGTAAAGTTGGAAGGTCTTTTTAAGTATAAAACAGAGGGATTCCTCCCCCTGGTGACAACAGTGTGACTGAGATGCTAATGTTTCAACAGGGGCTCAAAGCTGCAGTTACTAGCCAGAAAAACTTGATTGAGACAGTGTTTGAATATGATTATGAAAGTCATGGTGATCATTTTGATTTTTCCAGACATGCTCACTTGAGTGTGATGGTGGGTTGGACAGTCAGAAGCTCCGCCTCTGCCGGGACATCCTATTGGAAGAGGAAAACCACATTCCTCTCAATGAGAACCCCCGTCAACAGCAAGAACAGGAAGCAGCAAGCACCATTACGGCTGACAATGAGGATGCAACATCACCAGAACACCAGCTGGCCAAGAAGTATGGCGGCTTCATGAAGCGTTATGGTGGTTTCATGTCTCGTCGTTCCTCCTCCCCAGAGGGGGCACTAGAGGATGCTGGAAACCAAGACGAGGAAGAAAATGTCCGCCTGGAGATCCTAAAGATCCTCAATGCAGCGGCTGAGCACAGCAGTGAGGGGGGTGAGGCAGTGAAGAGGTACGGAGGCTTCATGCGTCGGGCTGAAGGAGGGGTGGCCCAGGGTGACCTGCTGGAGGCTGTGTTAGGCCGTGGGCTGAAGAAACGCTACGGAGGGTTCATGAGGCGCGTGGGCAGGCCTGAGTGGCTGGTGGACAGCAGCAAGAGTGGGGGGGTGTTGAAACGTGCATGGGAGAACGGCAGCGAGCTACAGAAGAGGTACGGGGGGTTCATGGACTAGGATGCCACAGTTATGACCTGTCACTCCCCCCCTCCCTACAACCCCCTCTCTTCAACCAATCACCTTGTAGAATGGACTGGTTGGTGTCTGAATCAACTGCCCACCCACTCTGCTAATTACATTGCATCATCTGGCTTTGTATAAACGTGCTGCTGCCTTCTTCAGTGGTTCAATTGGTCCTGTAATGATAGAAAAGATAAACAAATATTGTTCAGATGTTCAAAAATCATTTTTTGGCTGACATTTCTGGTCTGTTTTTGGTTTTCATGATGATATTATTTATTAAAAGAATATGTTGATTGAGGTGTGTCGGTCGAGTGTTTTAAAATTTACAGAATGTGAGTCCAATGGCTTAGGTTTTGTTTCAGAAATGGGGACAACACAATGTGTTCTTCAAACTTGTCTATCATGTCAACACAACGCATTGTTAGTTATTGTGTTTTCCATAATAATCTTAGTTTAACAAAAAAATTAAAAATGCCTATATGTTAATTTTGCTATAAAATGAAAGTCACACTTAGTTTGACCTGGGGTTATCTGACCTGATACTCCACATGATACTGAATGATGAATAATGTTGCATTTGCATCCTCACTGAAAACAGCCCTGTCCTTAACTACCCTACAATTGACTCATGTTCAATTCTAGTGTGTTACCTGATAATCAAAAATACAGATTCAATGCTTTTTTCCCCTAAAAAACATGCAAAGTAGAATAGTTTTAGCCCTGAGTGGTGTTTGCAGTTCCTGTCCCAAAAAGATCCACCAGTCAGAGGACAGGGCAGCCTGTATGAAGTCGGAGAGGCAAAACCCAGGGCAAAAATGTCCCCAAATTTTGTCAGACATTGTATGTTTTTATTAATCTTGTAAATCGTTATGTAATTCACACTTCACTTTCTGATCTGTCTTTCTGCATGGCCAAAAACACATCTATACTCACACTATACGTATAAATTGCCAGGACAGTGTGGGTGCTTACATTGACTGTAAAGCCCTAGTTGCAATAAAGTTTATTCAAACAAGACCACCATGTCTTCAAAAATGTTGACAAAGAGGAAAAAGGTACTATTACTTTGTGAAATTCTACTTTGAATGGAAAGCAAGAGGAAAAAAGAAGAATATGAAGTCACAGATGGCTGGAAGATGGAGACAATGCAGGTACAGCAAAGTATTTTATTTCTATCACAGTCTCACTCAAGCTTGCAGTAAAATACTACTGCAACAATATCAAGCTCACTCATTACAGTTTCACAGCAGTCATGTGGGAAACTGGGATTACAACAGGAATAAGCTTTTTGCTTTATTGTGCTTCTATCCTCGACAATTAAAGAGTGTGCCAGGACTGGCTGACTGCAGCCTTATATTTACTTTTGTTGACCAATCACTCAATCAATCAATCAAAATATCTATCTATTCATCTATCCATCCATCTGCTGCTCAAATTGTAAAATAGCTGACCAAAATTTCTGACATGCCAGAAATCCATTTAATCGTACCACAACCAAACCTTTGATCAATAGGTTAAATCAGGTTTAATTATATGTGATCCTTAAACTTTCTCCCATCTGGAATTTAGAGATTTAGGAGATTGGAATTATTAATTTAAACTCTCCCCCAGTGTCCAGTGGAAACTTTGTCTTTGTTTGTCTGTGTCATGGGTCATCGTTGTTATGTTGTCTGTCCTTGTCAGGGGTGTTTGACCCTAATGGATGTAAAGACCAGTTTTGCAACTGCCAAATGTGAATATGTAGACCACAGTAGGCTGGTGAGAGTTCAGGGCTGCACAACTGTCTTAGTTTCTACAAAACTGTGCAACAAATAACTGTTTTTATGTGACTGTATCTAAGACCTTACTCGGATTAGATTTTACATAATAATATATATTGCATTTGGCTTCATAAGGAAATGTAACCACGTAGTTAATGAGTTGTATGACAACACGATTTTACAATAGCCTCACACAGTCACGACCCTAACTCTAATCTAATTACATGTATAATAAGGTCTTGTAATTTTTGATTACTGGTGCTGGGGAGGAAAAAATGGCACTGTGTTTATTCATACATAAAAATGAACCTACTTCAATATAAAAGTAAGTTTCATACTGGGAAACATTAATTGAACAAAAGCATCTGCTTGCTAAACTCAACGTGTTTTTTTGTTTGTTTGTTTTTTTAGGAAGTTGCTTTACATGAAGTCCATCTGGGAGAAGGCCTGGCTAGTAGATTTGGTTTAGGTGTGATGTAGGACTTCAAATTTGTCAGGCATTCATCAAACTTTCCCCATCAGTGTGAGAGCATGACATTAGCTGCCTCTCAATTCAGGATCTGGATCCTTGAATCTCATTTCAAAGGCTACTCTAAGGACACAGCTAATGTATCTTTTACAGCCGTCAATATCAAATCATTGTGCGCTGGTTGGTTGTTTAACAATGTGTTCAGGTAATATGATACAATCAGTACTTCACTGATTTAGCATTGCACTCCTATCACATTGTCAGACTCACAACAGACAGTTTCTTGTAAAAAGGATCAGAATCAATGCAGCAGAACCAGAGATATCATTTTTTTTATTCCACACATTCTTCTGCCATGTCAAAACCCGGCGCCTACATCACCCACAATGCAACTTGGCCGGTTGGAGATTGACACCTAGAAACATGCTAATGTGTTAAATTGTTCCCCTGTGAAGGAAAACAAAAAAGGAAAACTGCATATTGAGGGGTTTTCAATTTAAAAAAATAATGCAAGCTACAAAGGCTCAACATGTTAAGAGGTAATTGATGATTAGACAATAAGTAAATAAAGGAAACATTTTTTAAACCAGTCATTGTAACTATGCTGAATAACAGGCTTCACTTCCTGTCCAGGAAATTTGTTTTTGAGGGACATGCAGGGAAGTGTGGTTGCAGTCAAATCAGAACTTCAGACGTCTCTCACTACACTGTTTCACGTCACTGAATACACAGTCCAGTTCACCTTTATTTCCCCTTCCAATCAGTGATTCATATAACTGGATTATGATGGTTCACAGATTATGATTACAATGAGGTTAATATTATGCTAAGTTTTAGACTGTGGTTAGAGGAAAAGTAATCACTGGAAGTCTAATAAGTTCAACACGGCCAGATGAACACTGTGTGAAGCCCTGGGGCAATGATGGGCAGTGGGCCCCTACCAACCTCCATTTGCTTATACATTGTGTATGTACAGTATGTACATATGTACGAACATACAGTATTGGCCCTGTCATCTTCAAGTATGCATCAAGACTTTCTAATCCTGTGGAGGTCAAATGCATAAACTTGTGCGTGTGTGTGTGTATTTTTCTTTGTACTTTTGGACTTCCCAGTAAATCACTGTGGCTTATTTAAAGGTAATCCTCAGATGTACTTTATTGCAAGCAAGCAGCTGAGTCAAACAAAGATCTGAACAGTGAAGTTGATTGTGCCATCAAATGCTAACAGGCCCATTACTTCAGCAGTCAGTGATGGCAGTAATCCACAACAGCTTCTATTGAATCTTAAATGACCTGCCCATTGCTGAGCCAAAGGAGCCACTTATGTTTCTCTAAAATAATTGGATACATAAAATCCAAATGCTGAGCAGTAACAGTGAATGTCCATTCATGTAGAGAAGGTGAAGCAAGTTTGAGTAAAATGTGAGCCTGGCAAATCAATATAGCCATTTATATCAGAATTTCCTCTGGCTATTTTCCTTTGCAAGACATAGAGGCTTTCAAATATGCACTTATTCCATCTAGTGATAAATAAAATCTTAATCAATCTATCTACCTTGAATTTACCTGAATACACAGCCAGTTCAAATACCTTAATTTATACAGAGTTAAAGTAAGGTTCTTTGAGATTTCTCTGGTTAAAAAAGAGGTTTGACAAAAACCCTGTAGCTCTTAGGACATTGTACAGGAAGTTGATAACCTTCAGTAACCTCTGTAAAAGTGAAATGTATGTGAGGACACTGTCATAATCTCACTGTCATAAACACCATCACTGTCCCAACACCAACACCCACAGTCTTGGGCACCTACTTGGCTCAGCAGGGGGCACTGACTCCTGCTTCCCTCGGTGAACTTTGTTGAACCTGAACACTAGATGTGACAGTTGAACACCTCTTTTCAAAATTATTGGCATTAATATGCTGCTATAACAGCCTACATTATAGACAAGGTTTTGAGACCTGGCTGCAAGGATAAGCTCCCATTCAGCCACAAGAGCATCATGCCCCTGTCCACACATTTTGTGGCAAGTGTTTGCAATCACATTAGCCAGATCAACTGTCTTTTCTGCTTGCTGCCAAAAAAACTTCACAAAACTTCACAAAAAATCTTCACATCTTCAGTTTGACACAACAAAACAAAAAAAACCCCTCAGACTCCAGATCATAATGTTGCGAAGAGGGTGGAGCTGTTTCAGGAGCCCCTGGTTCTGGAAGTAAAGGTCCCAAATAATTTTTCCCATTGGCAATTCTTTAATTTTCATTTTATTTATTTGAATCCTCGGAAAATACATTGAGGGAGAACTCTCTTTTGCAATGGTCCCGACATACAGACATACAATGACAGCAGATACAACAACAACTAAAATCACCAAAGAAAACTAGATGGTAGCAATAACAGAAGAATACATCAATATATCAATTAAATAAAAGGTAAAATTAACAATGTTAAAGGTAAAAGTGCAGGAATTGACAATGAGACAAATAAATAAAAATAACAAAAAAGATTAAAAGCAATAGCAATTACAATCAATAAAATTAGCAACTAAATCTTGGTATTGTCTCAGCGGTATTAATGAGGTCATCTTAAAGTTTTTTTGAAGCATTGTCACACACATGCAGATAGTAGACAAGGAGGTATGGTGAATTGAGTCTTTTATTGCTGAGACAGGCAGGGTTGGTGAGATGGTGGCTAGCTGGTGTTTGGGCTGAGGTGAGGGGGAGGATTCCGAGAGGAGGCTTGACAGAGGGAATCCTAAGGATGTGAGCTGATTGGTGGGCTTAGTGGGCAAGTCAGGCGGGCAAGAAGGCAGGTAATCCTGGAGACAGGGAGAACAGATGTAATGCAAGCTGGAAGGCAGGCTAACATACAGGCAAGGCAGGCAGGAATGTTGACTGTCTTCAAAGCTAGAAGCATGCATACCAATAAACTGTGAGTGGCACAATGATCCGGCGAGGAATAGCTCTCAGTGCAGTGTTCCTGTAGGGAAGTGGTGATGGCTTGATGACAGGCAGGTGTGATGTTTCTCGATGGTGGGCAATCGTGCAGAGAGAGAGAGACAGAGGACAAGGAGAGCAGAGAAATGAACAGTCAGAAAAAAAACACACCAAGCACACATCATTCATAATAAGGAGGCAGAAAATAACAAAAACACATTTACAAGGAGGAGGAGGAGTTGTGACAAGCAAAGTCCAGGTATGTGGGGTGCAGTAACAGAGAGCAGATCTTAACAACTGTATTAATTTTTGGCACCTGAAGTGTTAACCATGTCTTTGAACGAGTACAATGGCTACAAACATTCCAAGATAACAGGGCTGAGAGATGAGGGTACATTTTTGTAAAAACAGATTTATAAATAATTAAGAACAAATGCTGATCCATCCTGGTTGACAGAGCAGGTAAGCCAGTTTTTTGGTAGACAACTGTGTGTCCCATAACTATCTCCAGTAATGAATTTTAATGTGGAGTGATATACTACATCTAAAGGTTTGAGAGTGGAACTGGCCTCCTGCCCATAAATAATATCCCTGCAATCCAACACAGAGAGGAAAACTGCTTCAACAGTTCTTTTTCTTGTAAATAAAGGAAAGCAAGATTTATTTCTAAAAAGAAAGCCTAATTTCAATCTCAGCATTGAATTTGAACATGTCAATATGGACTTTAAAAGTAAGTTTTTCCATCAACCCAAATACCTAGATATTTATTGTAGTGTATTCTCTCTGGAAAACAACATCCATTTGGTCTTTGCACAGTTTAGGACCAGTTTCAAATTATGAAGGTGTTTTTGAATGAGGTTAAATGATAGCTGTAGATTTAGAGTACTGGCATGAATGGAATCCACACAGGAATAAACAACAGTGTCATCTGCATAAAAATGGAAGTTGCAATTGTACAATGAAGAGGTAATATCATTTACATAATGGGTGACTAAGACTGGCCCAAAGACAGAACCTTGAGTAAGTGTCATTGCAATGGGGAGAAAAGAGGACTGGACATTACCTATTTTGATACACTGCAACCTATCAGAAAGATGATTCTGAAACCACAGGCAGTTAGCATTGTCAAAACCCAAACAAGGAGGTCGGTGTAAGAGCAGAGAGTGGTCAACTGTGTCAAAAGCTTTATATAAATCAACAAAAAGAGCATCACCGTGTTTTTTGTTATCTAATGCTGAGACTATATTGTTAAAACTAGGGAATTAGCAGAAACAGTGTTATGCTTAGGCCTGAAGCCAGACTGAAATGGAGTTAGCATGGAATGTGTGGATCAAAATTATTTCAATTGTTAATTAACAAGTGATTCAAGTATTTTTGCAAGACAATATAGTTTTGAGATTGGACGATAAATATTTAAGTCAGACTTGCTACCACCTTTATGGAGAGGATGAACATAGGCAGTCTTCCAAACTGTAGGAATGATGCCAGAGGTAATGCTATTATTGAATATATGAGTTATATATTCACAAATTAGCTGTGCTGAGAATTTCAGAGCATTCTGAAGTTCAGAGTTTACTTCAGCATTGAGGAAGGATGACCTGTGTTCTTCCATACAACCGCTGGGACAACACCAAAACTGTCAAATAAATGACAATGCAGCAAAAAGATTATTAAAAGCAGTGCAAATTTAGCAGGTAAAGGAGTGCTAGTATTGTTAGAGGTTGATTTGACTATTTTCCAGAATTTACTGGGTTATGAGAGGAATTAGTGAAGGAGTACAGATAATAGTCAGTTTTGGCTTTTCTGACAGCAGTGCACTTATTCCTCAACTTTCTAAAGGCAAGCCAATTTAGCAGCTAAAGAGACAGATATTTTTCCCAGGGGTTGGTTGAGACCAAAACAGAAATAAAATGAGAGTAAATACTGGACTCACATTCATCAGGTGGACAGAAAACACATCTCCAAATGAATGCTAATGCTGCTCAACTGCTGGACGTAAATGGTAAATGGACTGTACTTGTATGGCGCCTTTCTAGTCTTCCGACCACTCAAAGCACTTTTACACTACGAATCACATTCACCCATTCACACGCTGAATGGGTACAGGGGCTACCATGCAAGGTCCCAACCTGCCCATCAGAGGAAGCTAACCATTCACACACATTCATACACTGATGGCACAGCCATCAGGAGCAATTTGGGGTTAAGTGTCTTGCCCAAGGACACATCGGCATGTGGACTGGAGGAGCCGGGAATCGAACGGCCGATCTTCTGATTAGTGGACAACCCGGTCTACCTCCTGACCCACAGCCGCCCAGCCGACGTGTAGACAACTGTTTGCTAACAAGTTCATCATAACAACTTCAGAAGATTATGTCAGATGTGGTGATTTCAGGTTGTTATACTGTCACTGCATGGCAAAAAAAAATATTAATGCAACTTTCAGTATCCAAAACAAGCAAACATAGAAGAGTAGGAGGGACCGAAATGGAATGCGTTTCTGACTTTGAAATACTACAGGGATAATGCCTCTAAAAGAAAATGTAAAGAGGGCATTGTCAATAGTTGAGGGCAAAAAGGTTTATATCAAGTCAAATATACTTTGTAAAATGTTAACAGCCCAGGAAATATGCTTGCAGTAGTCTGACCTCATATGGTGTGAAATTAGCTGCTCTGCAAAAATTATAATACAAACTAGGGATGTGCAGAGAGCCCAGTGTTTGTATTTGTATCTATATTTGTTGAGGCAGCAAAATTGTTTACATTTGTATTTGTATTTGAATAAAATTGGAAATAGGCATATAAATACAGTTTTTGATTTTTATTATGCTTTTAATTTTAGTATATTAAAGTGTTAAATCTATCTTATGAAGGAGGTCCCCACACCAGGTCTCAAACTCAAGTCTCTCAGATCATAGACAACTGCGCTGACTACTAAGCTAAAACCAAGTACATTGCCAACATGCAGACAGACCTCTACTTATTTATACACCCATAACACAGAGACAGCACAGTGTGTAACATGTGGAGAGGAACTGAAAAGGTGATTCTTGCTGTACAATTATCATTTACTGCCTATTTTTTACAACCTAACTTTGTGGAAAGGAAAAGGGGAACAATCGGTTATGGAGAGTCCCTTGGGAGCACTTCACGTGTGTCAGTAGCTCAGCTTTATATCTGGAGAACACCCCCAACTCTGGGAGTTGTGGGGGGCATTTTGCTGGCATGGTTTGGGTCCACTTGTCCCCTTAGAGGGAAGGGTCACTGCAAATCAATATAAAGTTGTTCTGAGTCATCACTTTTATCCTATGATGAAACATTTCTGTCCTGATGGGAGTGGTCTCTTCCAGGGTGACAATGCCCCAATTCACAGGGCACGAGGGGTCACTTTGATGAGTATGAAAACGATGTGAATCATATGCTGTGGCCTTCTCAGTCACCAGATCTCAACCCAATTGAACGACTATGAGAGATTTTGGACCGACGTGTTAGACAGCACTCCCCACCACCATCATCAAAAAACCAAATGAGGGAATATCTTTTAGAAGAATGGTGTTCCTCAGCCTTGGCATTGATTCTACAAGTCTCTGAAATTCTTCTGGAGACCAGTTTGCCTTGGGAGACCCTACCAGGGGTTATTGCCCCCAACAACACAGCTCCCAGGGTCACAGGGATACTCAAACCCCTCCACCTCAATAAAGTTACGATTCTCGGAGGAGTACAAAACAAACCTGTGCATTATTTCAGAGTGTCTGCATTTACCCTAATTGTATGTTTGTGTATTACCAGTTGGTGTGTGGACAGCCATCAAAGATCTGTATTTGTAGAATGCATTTGATGCTTTCTACAAAATCTTAACAATCGCTCCACAACATAACCGTCCCTTTCTCCAGACTTTTCCACTTTTTTCTCTAGTAATTTATGAGGATTGCACAAGTTTTACTTGCTGGTTTCTGTTATGGCAATTTGGACTTAAGAGTCTAATATTGTAGACAAACTTAGTACTTTTTTTAAATGAATTATTTTAGTCCAATATCTTTAAACTGTTCTTTGTCCTTCACGATGATTTAATTTGTTGAGTTTAATCACATTTTTTTAATCTTGTTGCCACACTATTGTAAGAAACAATTCCTCCCTTGTAGTGCCTGGAAAAAGGCAACAATGTCCCCAGCACTAGTGTAGAATTTCTGAGTATAACAATATTTTGATACAAGTATCCCAGCCTGATAGCAAATTATACCAAATCAGAAATATTTATTCATCAAGTCATTTCAACTTTATTCAAATGAGAGATACTCTTTCATTGGACCCTCTCAGTTTCCCTATGCATATCATCCCTCACAGCCACTCCATCTCTCAGTTATTTTATTGTCTGAGTCAGTCGCTGATATAAATTAGATGAAAGATATCAGTCTGATCAGTTTGGGGAATACAGATCAGACTTTCTAACACCAACTGCATAATAAAGAGAGAGCGTTTTATGCCAAATTTCCTGGAGGTTATTATGACATCACCCCCTCACTAGACACAGCTTTGCAGTGTACAAGGTAACCTCATAAATGATCACACAAGCTTTAAACAAGTCGAGGTTAAAGCAACTACTCTTTGGTTCAAACGAATCAGAAGGGAACATGCAGCATCTCAACCCCAGCTGCTCTGAATTTCCCTGATTTCTCTCCAACGGCATCTCATGGCTCCTCAGTACTTAAAGCTGCATCTCCTGCCATCCACTGAGCACATGTCATTGGTTTTAACCCTTCCCTTGTTTCCCCTTACTTACTTACTTACTACATCCCCTTCATCTCAAACAGTTGTCAGTTAGGCTCTCTACACATGATCAGCTTTATGAGCTGTGCTCATGGCATGGTGGGATGCAGAGGTTAAGTGTAGCAGGGGTCAATGTGAAACTGTCAGTTTTTTAACATGCATATTACACACAGCAGATACACTCTATTGTAATCTATGCAGCTGTCTGCAGCAGCTACATGCAGCTGCGTCTTACAGGCGTACCGGTGACCTGAATTGTTAATTTACGCTTCAAGTCTATTTTCCTCCATTTTACAAGCATCACTACAGTCATGTGTATTGGGCTCTAAGCACTTTCAACACGCAGGCAACCAACGCTCAACACTGTACCTGACGGAGCACTCGCTGCTGCTCTGCTGACATGCTGCTCGTTCTATGTGTGCTGTCTAGACACAGGGTTAAAGATGTTAAAGAAGCAGGTCAGCAGGCTGGACTATCTGCAAAAAGACATGATATTTATTACCAAAAGTACAAATGAAACAGGCAAAAATGAAACCCAGAAAACTCAACCATCAAACAAATAAAAATCTGCAGCCCCACAGCAAACTGCCACCTACTCTCTTCCTTACTCCACTCAGTTGACCAGTGATTGGCCTTTTACCCTCTCAGCCTCACCTAAGTGGAACGTACCATCTACTCAGGTTACCACAGGGTGAGCTACACTAATAAAAAAGCTTTCAAAGCATATCGAGCAACATTGATGTAGAATTTCTCAGTTACTGTTGATAATCACAATATCCTATGGTCACACACATACACAGCCATTAGTGCACCAAATTATGCAGAATGTAATTTACTAAAGAGTAGTTTTATCCTTCCTACCTCAACTAGACAGAGCTGTGACTCACTGCTTAGTGCAGCTAATGATGCACACCTGCTGTCACTATCATTGATTAACCAGACATCTGCCCTACCTACAGGGCAAAAAAAAAACATCAGGCCTGAAGCCCTTCAAAAAAATATAACATTGTGAAAAAAATAAACTACTCAACTGGAATTCCATTATTTGTCTTGACCTAAATCAACAGAAATGTTGGACTGAAATTAGTGATCTAATAACCAAAACACTAGTAATGTTGGGGACCAGGGCCCAACGAAAAGGGAGAGGAGCAACCTTTTGACAGTGGGTTATAATACCATTTGACTTGACAGTGTGGGCCAGATAACAGGGGGGCACCAGTAAATTTGAAAGACAAAACAACAAGCCTAGCAAAGACCATTTGTATGATTACATATTTCAGTGAACTCAAAAGAAGGCATTTCTCATTCATCACAGTGTGCTTCCAGGTTAACTCACTGACATCTGTCATTTCATTGGCTGCTCACTGAAAGATCACCACAAACAAGGTCAAAGTTGAAACAGGTTGAACTTTGAACACAGAAATCCAAGTGGTGCACAGCACCCATGGTAGTGTTTCTGGGAGGTTGGACATCTTTGCTCCCTTCATGGCTCACATCGACACATTGTGATTCTGCTGTTTATCATGTGACATTTGTATATTACTACATAAAATTAATTTCTGCCTGGATTATGTTCAGACAAGACAATTTTCTTTAATGAATAAGGAGGTTAGCATAGATGATGGGTGTACAAAGCACAGGACTCATTAGTGTGTGTCTGTGTGTGTGTGTGTGTGTGTGTGTGTGTGTGTGTGTGTGTGTGTGCGTGTGTTGGAAGAGAGTCATAGTGAATTGCTATGCATTTGAAAACACTTGTTAAAATATACTATGAAGTAGCCAAAATATTCAAAAGAATTTCTGTTTTTCAGTCATGACACTCTTGAAAACAAAACCAACATGTTATTTTGAAAGGTTTGAGTTATGGTTTGTGTAGAAGTTCTAAAGTTAATATTTGTGAGCAAAAACAGAATATAGCTCTGTGATTATTTTGTTACAGCACCAAATATCAGATAAACTGAGATCTTTCAATTATAGATCATAATTATCCCTCTCTCATCCCTCCCTTCTCTTCATCCATCTCTCTACCTTCATTCTTTCCCTCTCCTCCATTTCTCTCTCAAACTGTTCATTTAGCTTTCAGCAGTGAAATGGGGATCATTCTGTCCTGTTTGGATGGAACATAACAGCATTTTACTTCAATTAGACTGCATAAAAACACAATCAACCCTCCAGATAGAACGCAGCAGGCCTCTGATCACTACTGTAGGTGTGTGTCACATGGCAGTGTTGGGTTTGATTAGGTTAGTTTTGTGATTATTATTTAGTGATCTTTACTGTGATCTTTGCATTTTTGTGTTTGTCCATTTGATTCCCCTTTTCTATCCATCTGACTTTTCCCTAATTTAGCTTTGCCTGGGCTCTGTTCTTTGAGTTAGCCTGTGGACTGTTTCAAAAAAGCGAGCACCTCTAACACAGAAATTGCAAATGGTGGCAATATCGCATTTCACAGATTGTGTCTCACAAATACAGATACATTTGCCTACAGGGCTCTTGCATGCTCATGCATGGGTCGCCAAGTATGCGGTTTGTTTAGATTAATGAAACACACCAGAATGAGTAACAGAAATTGTTGTCATGTTGCAATTTGCAGCGAGAATGTTGAAAATTGGGTGGAGAGGTGAATAATCTCTGTGGTTTTACATGAGTTTGCAGGTTTTAAATGAAGCCTCAGTCATGTAAGCTATGTGCTTTCAACAGAGCTGGGTGGCCATCTGCTTTGACCAGTTGGGTTGAGAGAGAGAGAAGAGGGTGGGGGTGGGAGGGGGGCGGTGACAACAGAGAAGCAGAACAGCAACAACAATAACAACAACAATAGATACATGACTAGAAGCAACAAACAGCAACAATAGCAAGAACAGCTGGTGAAGGACAGAAGGACATCAACACGTCAGCATGGTTTATGGGGTTTCCTGCGGATGAAAAAGCACAAAGAACTCCGGGGAAGAAGTCAAGTTAGTAACATGCATTAATGGTAAAAGAATACATACAGATGGAGAAGAGGAGAGAGGAGCTCAGTGCATCATGGGAAGTCCCCCGGCAGCCTAGGCCTATAGCAGCATAACTAAGGGCTGATCCAAGACGAGCTTGTTCGGCCCTAACTATAAGCTTTATCAAAAAGGAAAGTTTTAAGCCTACTCTTAAACATAGAGAGGGTGTCTGCACCCCGGACCGAATCTGGAAGATGGTTCCACAAGAGAGGAGCCTGATAGTTGAAGGCTCTGCCTCCCATTCTACTTTTGGCAACTGTAGGAACCACCAGTAAGCCTGCATTCTGGGAGCTCAGTGTTCTAGTGGGGTAATAGGGTGAGCTCTTTAAGATATAATGGTGCCTGACCATTAAGGGCTTTTTATGTGAGGAGAGGGATTTTAAATTCTATTCTTGATTTTACTGTAAGCCAATGCAGCAAAGCTAAGATGGGGGAAATATGATCTCTTTTTCTAGTTTTAGTCAGCACACATGCAGCTGCATTCTGGACCAGCTGAAGAGTCTTAGAGACTTGTTAGGGCAGCCTGATAATACTGAGTTGCAATAATCCAGCCTAGAAGTAACAAATGCATGGACTATTTTTTCTGCATCTTGTTGAAACAGGATGTGCCTGATTTTTGCGATACTATGTAAGTTAAAAAAAGGCAGTCCTTGAAATTTGTTTTATGTGAATGGTAAATGGACTGTTCTTGTATAGCGCCTTTCTAGTCTTCCGACCACTCAAAGCGCTTTTTACACTACGAATCACATTCACCCATTCACACACATTCATACGCTGAATGGGTACAGGGGCTACCATGCAAGGTCCCAACCTGCCCATCAGAGAAAGCTAACCATTCACACACATTCATACACTGATGGCACAGCCATCAGGAGCAATTTTGGGGTTAAGTGTCTTGCCCAAGGACACATCGGCATGTGGACTGGAGGAGTCGGGAATCGAACCTCCGATCTTCCGATTAGTGGACGACCCGCTCTACCTCCTGAGCCACAGCCGCCCATAATATGGGAGTTGAAGGACATATCCTGATCAAAAAGAAGTCCCAGATTCCTTACGGTGGTGCTGGAGGCTAGGGTAATGCCATCTAGATTAGCTAAATCATTAGATAATGTGTTTCTAAGTTGTTTAGGGCCAAACACAATAACTTCAGTTTTGTCTAAGTTTAGTAGCAGAAAATTGCAGGTCATCCAGGTCTTTCCGTCCTTAAGGCATGCTTGGTGTCTAGTTAACTGATTGGGTTCATCTGGCTTCATTGATAAACATATTTGGGTATCATCTGCATAGCAATGAAAATTTATCGAGTGTTTCCGAATAATCTTACCTAAAGGAAGCATATGCAAGGTGAATAGTATTGGTCCAAGAACAGAACCTTGTGGAACTCCGTGTCTAACTTTTGCTTTCATGGAGGATTCATCATTAACATGTACAAACTGAAAGCAATCTGATAAATAGGACTTAAACCAGCTTAATGCAGTTCCTTTAGTGCCAATTAAATGTTCCAGTCTCTGTAATAGGAGTTGATGATCAATAGTGTCAAAGTCCTTTGTCTGATGCAGTCAGGAGGTCATTTGTGACCTTCACTAGTGCTGTCTCTGTGCTATGATGCACTCTAAATCTTGACTGAAAATCTTCAAATAAACTATTGTAATCTAGAAAGGCACACAACTGATTGGCGACTGCTTTCTCAAGGATCTTAGAGAGAAAGGGAAGGTTAGATATGGGTCTATAGTTGGCTAAGACGCCTGAATCGAGAGTAGGCTTCTTAAGAAGAGGTTTAATTACAGCTGTTTAAAAGGACTGTGGTACATAGCCTATTACTAAAGACAGATTGATCATATTTAGTAAGGAAGTGCTAATTAAGGGTAAGACTTCCTTAAGCAGCCAAGTTGGGATGGGGTCTAAGAAACAGATTGAAGGTTTGGATGAAGAAATCATTGGATTAGTTCAGGAATGTCAGTTTGAGAGAAACAGTCCAAATATATGTCAGGTTTCACAGCTGCTCCTAAGGTTTCAGAGCTGCTTCTAATGTGTTGTAATGTACAAGCTGTTCATCAAACAAATGAAGCTCTTTCTTCTCCTGTATTATCTTCACAGTTTAGTACTGCATCTGTAATGACTTTTAAGATTCAAGTGTGTTATGCAAGTGGCAGCTAATGTAGCCTGACACAAACAAGGACTAACCTCACCTTCAGAATTTAGCAAGTGGAAATATTCACTCATGTTCAAACTATCTGTGGATGTCACAGATAATGGAAAAGTGACAAGAGTAAAAGGAACAGTACTAATAGCAGGATTACAGAACACAGATGATTGAGCCACTGTGGGGGGCCACAGCATGTGTACAACAAAATACATTTTGCTGCTGGCCCTGTCCACAACAGTACATTGCTTAGCATAAATGCCGGTACTCTTGTCTGCTTCTCCAAACTGGGAGCGTGCTGACCCAACTCTACTACAGGTAATACGCTGACTATGGATAAGTATCTCATACAACCCCACTTCAAAAACTACGAACTATCCCTTTAAGTATATAGTTTTTTCTGAATATAATTAGGGCCTGAGCCCAAAGGGCGAAGACACTATTGTATTTTGTATGTTTGTTTCTTTCTTATTATTCTTTCTTTATTAATACGCCACTTCAGCCCTAAATTTGACCCCCTAAACATGCTCAAAAACTCACCAAATTTGGCACGCACATCAGGTCTGGTGAAAAATATGATAAAATGTAAAAATTAACCCCCAAAGTGCCAAAATGTGCTCGAGAGCACCACCTATGTATCTAAAATGGCCGCCACGGCCCGTAGGAATGTCGCAGAGAGATCGAACCAAAACTCAATTATTCGTCTCATCAAGACCTACAAATCATATGCTGACACCCCTGACCTAAATCCAACAGGAAGTCTGCAGTGTGCTCATCAAAGTACGACTTTGTGCCAATTTTGGACCTTGAATAAACGCTATCTCCTCCCAGGGTGTTAATGGTATCGGCTTCAAACTTTAATATGACTTATCACACTGTGCTGAACAAAAGTATTAAAAACTTTGTAATAACTCGAATGGTTTAGATCTAGTAAGCCATCTAAACTATAAGTCCGACCACTTTCAAACCTGTATCAATGGATTCACAACGAAAATTCCTACAAAAAATGTGATTTTAATGTAAGATTTGGCCAAAGTCATGGGATTTATGAGGATATTTCACAAGAAGAGTACTCTGAAATCCTTCTCTCCAGCTGAGAGGGAGAGAGAGTGAATGGGGGGGTAAAGTCAGACCTGTCAGCCCAGGTCTGAAAACACAAGGAGTACATGTGCTCCTAAATGAAAAAAATTAGGAGCACACTGAAAAATGTTCAAGTAACAGTTTCTTAAAGAAAACAATTAATTACATACATATTTACAATTTATCACTTACATATTTAAACTCTGTGAGTGTGTGTGTGTGTGTGTGTAAATCACAATTTCTGTTGTTTTTTAGAGGTGCTCGATTATGGCAAAAATCATAATCACGATTATCTTGTTCAATATTGGATCATGATTATTTAACACCATCACTTTTTGAGATCATTGTCATTTTTGCCAGTTGCCAATGTTGATATATGCACATATTTTTTCCCACTTGGCTGAGGAGACTATTACACATGTAATCATATATTGTACTAATGATCAAGAAAGACTGTAGGCTATATGAGGGAAGAACTCAGGAAGATTGGAGTTCCGGAGCACAGCATTAAAACTTTAATGGACCTGCCATGAGGGTGGAGCAGCAGGTTTTTTTTTTAGTTTATTAGACAGACAGGATTAATGTGTAGGATTTAATCAATGGTTTGTAGTCCAAAGCAGAGGGTGGCAGTAATGCACCTAATATGCTGGTTGCTGTTGGGCCTCACACCACGAGGTCACACAGAGAAGGCCTACATGTAACCTGTGAGGCTTGACCACGAGGTGCTTTTTCTTTTGTTTCCCCCGAGACAAAAGAATAGTGCCAAAATGCTGCTTACAGACAATGGGAGTCCATTGCAAACTCCATTTCCAAGGATGCTTTGCGATTTTCACACCTCTGCAGGGAACAGTCAACATACAGTCCCTCATTGACGGAGACGCTCCTGCACAGCGGAGCGTCCTGATGACACAGCCATGACATCACCACCCCTTTAAAAACTGAGCATGCCCTGAAACACACGCCTTTCCCATGTCACAGAGCTAGGTCAACTTCTGTACTTCTGTGAGTTAGTTTGACTAAAGGGGGTACTCCACGCATATGTTTTCCCCTCATCAAAGACTCCCCTCGCCGGACGAGACTTCGCCCGTGTTCACCCGAACACATTCCTGGATCCAAGGGAGACCGCTGCTGCAACCAGCGTTCTCAAATTCCCTCAAGAAGGAAGAAACAACGTTTCTTCAGGAAAACATGGAACTTCTCTGCCCTGCTCGTATTCACCGAGTCGACTCTGCTGTTCTCTCTGCGACGCCACTGAGAGCCAGCTGCTGTGATTTTCGAGAACGGCCACTGTCTGCATCCGAGCTGTGAACAGCCGGACAGAAAGACGGACTACACACACACCCTGCTCGCTTTCTGAAGCGACCAAGTAAGAGGCATAAGTCTGTTACACGTCTTTGTCCAGCAAGTACTCATAACAATGTACATTTAAACGTATGCCACATAGAAGTGCAATCAAACTGGCTAAATAGCACCCTCTACGAAATTGCAGCAAAGCAGCCCCAGCAGCAGGTAAGATAGTAGACAAAGGAAGTGATGTTTATCTCCTTCTTGCACTGTCTGAAAACAGCCCAGGTCTGAAGACATCTACATGCCCGTGACAGAAACCCTTCGACTGCGCCGTGGCCCGATGTGCGCAAAGGCGCGAGGGCCCGTTCAACACTGCTTGCAGCTTTAATTTATTCTATATTTTATGTCTTCTTATCTCAGTGTCTCTTGCACTGCAGTAATGTGAATTTCCAAACAGGTAATGCAGTTTTGAGAAAAACATTTTATGCAGTTTCACTCACAATATTATACTGCAGCATCTGGCATCTCATGTGTACTGTAATACTGTATCTTTAATTTCTGCACACACAAACACAAACACACACACACACACACACACACGGAGAAGTATTGGCTTCCTTTGTTTCAACATGTTTCATAATTTGAAACTGTCAGTCCTGGCCTAGTGTTAGTCTTGTAAAATGTGATCACTTATCATTTTTATGACTTTGTGGGTGACATTTTGAATCACACTCACTCCAAAATCATTTCACATAACAAAGCACAGCAGGGAGCCAACAGATGAGGGTTATTTTCTGCAGAGACCTGAATTCATTTTGAGCCATTTGATGAAAATAATGCTTAATGCTGTACTAATATAAAATGTTGCTTATTCTGCCTCTCTCTCTCTCTCTCTCACACACACACACACAGTGTGAGGCGTAATTCTAAAATATAGTGTCATCTGATTTTTAAAGTAATGAATGGTGCAACATGTTTATGGTGGACAGATTGTTCAAACAGCAGAAAAACATTTCTGAATATAAAAACCATTGAAAAAACAAAAAATAAAAACAATGAAAGATCTACACATATACACATCGCATATGTAATTCTGCTTTCATAACTCTTATAGGAGATGACAAAATCAGAAAATCTTTCACATAGATTTTAACAATGGTGGTATACTGTATGTAATTACCCAAATTAACTGCACTCACCACCATAGTTCAAAGTCTTTCTTTGCAAACAGTGACACTTGTGTTTCTGATGAAAAGAAACAATGATCTGATCTATTAACAAGTATTGTGTGTGTATCAAAGCCTGGTATATCTTATTCCTCTGTGTCACAGAGCTCCGTTGTTGTCCAAAAACTATTGAAAACGCACCAATGAGCCTCACTGCTGAACTGGATGACATGTTCCTTCATTACTATGAACACACACACTGTAGTTTATTTTGACTCAATCCCACATACACCATTCTGCTGCCAGAAATACTCACTAGAGCACCAAATGTGCATTCATCTGCTGCTGAAAATAGTCCCCAACAAAAGTACTATCTCCTCCTTTTTGAGTAATGTTTGTTCAAAACTGCAGTGCCCAGCTGTTTTAAGAAATTACTGAACCTTTTTTGAAAAAATGAAACTATATTCATGTTTTTAAACATTTACATCTTCAATAGGAACCAACAGTCTTGGAGCTGACAGCCATGGGGTAGGGACGTCAGAGAGTATTGAGATATGGACACATTATTGGTTTTGGGTCATTTCACTTGATTTCCTAATTGAAACAAAACTATGGAGTTGTGCTAGTTTTATCATTCAAAGGCCTTGTGATTTTGATCTACACTAAATGAATCCAATGGGTGTATATATCTTCATATCACATAACAAACTAAAAGAAAAACACTGATAACTCACACCTCTCTGTTTCATAAGCGTCATGTCATCTGACATCTGTTGATAAGATCTGAATGACTCTTAAAATCAAATCAATAAATCAATCAGCCATCTCCCTCCTCATAACATCTGGAGGTTGATTAATTATCATTATTAAAAATGAATATCTTGCCTTCAGGTCTAGATTAGATCGATGATATCAGCCACTTTATATTAACTGTTCAGTCAGAACATAGTTAAGGTAGTTTGATATAATGATACAGAACTGTGCATGAAGTCATTCTTCTTGTGATCCAAACTTTCTCTTAAAAATAAGAAATACTGTGTTTGGGTGGGTAGTGCAGACATAGCACCATGTGCCTGATGTCTGAGATGAGTTCTTATGTTTTGGAAAGGCTAGATGAAACTCTGTATCCAACAAGGTTTCTCTAATGTGACTCTGTGTTTGTGTATGTAAATTTGAAGAAAACAAATTATATAGAATCTTTACAGGAATCTCAATATTGTTTCACTAGATTTACATTTAAATTTCATCTTTGTTTTGAGTAATGGTTTTCTAGTTGGGCAATGTGCATGTCATATTTGTAGCTGTAAACCTATAACTGCAAAGAGGTCTTTCAGGAGATAGACAGGTAGACAGGTTCCCTCTTCTCTAATGCGCTGCTGTACACTGAGTGAAGATGAGGATAATGGACAGATACACTGCTGACAGTTTTACAAAATAGCTGCTGCCCTTCAGAAACAAAATCCTAATGAACTGATAAAAAAAAGACCCAAATGCAACAAATGTTTTTTTTCAGAAGACAATATATAAAACATGAGAAAATGATTAACAGTTATTCATTCATCATCTTGTTGAGACATTCCACTTAAAATCATAAATGTGAACCTGCTGTTGGCATTAGATGAAAAGTCAAGGGATCACCAGAGTCTATGGGGAGTCACCCCCTTGAGAACATGATGGTCTATACAAACAGCTGTTGAGATCTTTCAGTCTGAACCAAGACCACTAATCTTAGCAGGGAGACAGAGCTACTTTGTTCAAAATTCCCCTATGAATACTTCCCTACATTACTTATGAAGAGGTATCTACTTTTGTAAATCAACAAGATACAACATGTTAATTAGTGATTGCTAGGTGTGTTGGTGGGGATTTTGGTGGATGTTTTTTTTTTTTTTTTTTTTAACTCTGGCTATGCTTAGCATAAAGCCTGAAAGCAGGGGGAAACAGTTGGCTCATTCCAATCACCCCCTGACATCCAGCTCTGTAGTTAACACATAGACATGAGAGTGGTCTAGATCTTCTCATCTAACTCTCAATAGGAAAGCACATTACATGTTTGATCATCTTTATTAGATTTGTGTATGACTACAAATTTTAATTTTGGATGGAAAAAAAGTGTTTCAGGGCTTATTTCCTCAACAATCAATGCAATGAGGACAATGACTGCAGAATCTGATAAGTCTTGTTCCCACAGTGGGGTTGCCAGGTCTGAGCTGTAAGACCTGTGAGAGGGTCCATGTAAACTGAAGGTAAACATGCAAGTCAACAGGAACTGTGGAACATCAGAGAAAAACATCAAAGAAATTATTATTATTATTATTATTATTATTATTATTATTAGGGGATGGTGGTTACATTTTTGACATTTCTGTCTGTAGCTTGGAGCTCTTTCAAACCAGTGCATTCAAAATGTGATGCAAACTAGTGACATGTGTCTGCTATTAAATGGTGTAGCTGTTATCTCTGCAACACAAACAGAAAATGCATGGTTTAGTCTCAAACACAAGAAGTGAAATGTTACAATTGACCCCATAGTCTGGGTTGTAACATACCTCGGGGTGAAATGTAACAATATGAAATAAGGATTATGACAAATACTTAAGATATTGAAAACTTTTTATGTATGACTTAAATGACTTACACTTAAATGACTTTTTAACATAATTGGGATGTGTGTGCAACATTTGAACTGAAAAAAACGTGCAAATGTGCACCAGCTTCATCAATTGAACATGAGTGTGTTTCTGTGTGTATGTGTGTGTGTGTGTGTGTGTGTGTGTGTGTGTGCCAAGTACCATTGGAGTCATAGTGGTGACAAATGTATGGCACTCTTGGATGGCAGGCTTTGTGGGCCCACAGACTACAGGTCACACACCAAACCCAATCTTCTTTCCCTGCTCTTTTACATCATTTGATGCTTTCTTCAAAATGTTGAGAGGCACCCCCCTGTCACTCTTCCTCTTCCATGACCTATGCATACTGAAATTCAAAGTAAACATATAAATACAACAAAATGTTTTGCTTGGGGTAGGTTGCAACATTTTGTTACATGTTGTTACAACTAACCCAGACTCTTGTAGGCATGAACTAGCTTACCTTACAGCTAACTACTAAAACATAAGCACTAACCACTTGCATGAAAGATATCTACACAGACTCATAATTAACATGATTTAAGTTTAATGAGTTCATCTACAAAGCAGGCAATTATATCACAAAAATAAATGAAGTAAAAAACATTACTTTCTTACCTCAAAACTATTTTTTTCTTTCTAAAATTGGCTGTGTCTGCCACAGGGTGTTACTTCCTCACATGTGGAACAAGTACTAAATTGAGCATGTGGAGCAAAATGGCGGACATGACTCACGTGGGGGAATATGTCATGCAAGAGTTCCAGTCAGAGGAGGTGACAGTATCAAACAAGTTGAACACAACCAGCTACCTTAGTCTTAATTAATTAGAGGGACTATGGGACTGAAAAAAGAAAGAAATCCTATACTCATGTCAATGGGAATTCCTAAGTGATGTCATGCAGGGACGTAGGGATTCATGCCACATGCCAGCGTGTTTTTATATTTTTGGAATTATTAAAAGTTTGTGGCCTCTAATGCCTGAGTGCAGCGACTACTAACCACCTGATGTTTTCTGCATAGATCACCACATCAATGCACTTTATAGGACGAGAATTATGTCACTTGACTTTGTCTTCCTTGTCACTCTTCTACCAGACAATGCATGGCTCCCTCCACGAAACAGTTAGAATAGCGACCCCACATATGTCTACATCGTAATGACATAAAGTATAGCCTATGTTCTGTTAAATATGTCCGTTAACCTACAAGGGTTTTATGTCTTGCAACTGGGAAATGTTTCCACTTGACAGGATAATTATTGTTAGCAGCTCTTATCAGTAGGCATATTTTCAACCAAATAATTAATGACGGGTTGTGCATTTCCAGACATATTCCACAATTCTGTTAGTGCAACATTGGAAGAAAACTCTACTGGAATTTCAAGCCAACATCATGCCACCATCAACTTTTATAATAGGTAGGTAGAGTCCTCTGTGTCCTGTTGTAGGCCTCAGTGCCATATAGCTTTGATTGATTAATATTAACTAACATTTGATGGGGAACATTGACAAGTTAATGTTATACTACTGATAGTAGTATACTGATAGTATACTGATACTAATGGTTTATTGGTTTGATCTACATTACATGCAAGAAGTGCATGAAAGATACAGATGGGGAACACATTAATTATGAAAATCTGAATGGCTCATCCCTATAGTCAGTTGATCTCTATAGTAAGGCTCTGTTATGCCTTCATTCTATGATGACACATTTCTATCCTGAAGGGAGTGGTCTGTTCCAGTGTGACAATTTTTCCATCTACAGCAGTGGCGTAGATTGATGTTTCATTATGGGATACTGGGCAAGCATTCAGGTTTTGCTTTTAATTTGTCACCTGCTTGTATTTAAGTGCTGATTAATAAAAAAAAACCCTGCTTGTGATGAAATAAATGGCTTGACCAGGAAAACTGAGTTGTATTGGAACAGCATCTTGTTAATAAGCTTAAATTAAATTAAAAATGCATGTGCTTTTTGTTTCTTTCTTTTTAACACGGAGGACAAATGTGAGGGCCACACAAACCAAACCATGAAGATGCCTGTGATCCATAATCCCACAGCCAAGGAGGATCCAGCAGATGTGTCTATTGTGATAGAGGGCAACCAAGTGCTGAATGGGTGCAGAAACTGAACCAAGGCATGTATGCTGTTGATGGGATTGATCTATGCCCTGAACCTTGAGTATCCCAAGAAGCTCAAGTACACCATTTAAAAAAGGTCCACAACCTCACAAGTAAGCTAATGGAATGAACTGTTTGTACCCAAGTTCAAGCACTGGTCCATATAATTTCGGAAACTTACTGTAACTGATCTTTAAGTTTGGTGTTGAATGATGCTCACTGTGAAATGTGATCAGTCAAACTCATCTCCCTGGAGCAGTCCAAGGACTACAGAGATATTTGGAGAGTGGATACTTGAACCAAAGAGCAGCATCCCATTTACATTTTTCTACATTCAAACAATGCATTCTAATCCTGGATCACTGTTTCTCAGAGGACACAGACTTATCATTTGAGTGTGGTGTATACTCACAGTGTTTTTGGCTGGTTTAGTGCTTTTGTCTTTTAGCATTAGTAATATTGGGTGCTTGCCTTACTCTTTGTTCTGGATATGGCTTGAGTTAGGTTCAAACGGGATCTGATGTTACGACCAATTTTGGGTTTGTTTACATATTTCGGTATTACTTCCTGTTTCTTCATATTCCATCCATGTACTGTGATCAAATGTCATCGTTCATTTGCTTTAAGCAAAGGGACACTGTGTGGAGATGTGGAAAATGCTGTTTAATGTTCTGGCACAGACTGACTGGTTCATTCAACAGTCCCTTAAGATTTTGCTAAAATATGCATATGTTCCTTAAACAAATTGATGAATAGAAAATGGATGACTTCCTCTGAGGTAAAATAAGGAAGTGATCTTTTTGTTGGTAGTGATAAACTGAAGTGTCCTGCATCTTTAGCGTCTGGTGAGGAACATGCCCATTGAACCTGATGTATCTTCCGTACTGACTGTGACTAAGCAGTGTTTCATTTTCTGTTAAAAGTTTCGAAATGTACCTTATTGTCTACATTGAAGCATGTGTCTCCTCTCTCTAAATTAGACAAAGCATAAGCACTTTGTAAACTGCAAATAGACATAACGAGCTGAAATGTGGATATAATTAAGCGGGATGCCTCTGTGCTTGTGTAATTGTATTTTTTTTTTTTTTTTAATTTATTTTTATTTGAGCAATCTTAAATACCCCAGACTCACACATTTAAAGTGTTCTAGAAACACTTTGTGATCCAGAGGGTCCTTTTGTACCTCCTTATTCTTTATTTTTGATTTGGTCGATTAAAAAAAATTGACATGATCGGTATTGTTTCCTGTCAATATTTTTTCAAGTGAAGCTAACCTTTCCCGAATAAGTAATGGTTAATTAGTCAAATTGATTAATATAATAATAATTATTAAGTAGATGAACAATTGCCTACTAACCATCAAGAGTTAATATTACTCCCTTTTCATAAGTAATTAGTTTTGTAATGTATTGAGAAATGTTAAGTAGACTTTACCTAATTTCTTTTAGTGTGTCATAGCTGTTAAATTTAGGTAGTTTACGCAAAATATGTCTCTCAGAACATTTCACCTGTGCTTTTCCTGCTATGATAAGTCAAAATATCTGCTGTGAGTTTGTGATATTTCTTTTTAGGGGTTTAGTAAAACTGTGCAGTGTAGGAGCACCAAGGCAGCACACGCACTTCAAGTCCCACAACACCTCGCGTGGCAGAGGAGGCACGTGGGGCGGGGAATGGTTTATTGCCCGTCATGTGACACATCTGGCGTCTCCTAGTCCAGCAGGGGGTTTTTTGTGATTGATAGAACATTCTGCCTTTTTCTCCCGCAGGCTACAGATAGAAACCGCCCGGCGATCCTCTGCTGAAACAACAGACCGAGCAGAACCTGTTAGACACGCTGTTATCCTCCCAAACGAACACCACGGTACGTTTACCGGCTCTCGGAGCTCTCAACACACACTCTATCTTGGTTTTATCAACTTAATTGACATAACACACGTTTGTTTCGAGCAGTCCCTGTGTGTCGTAACGTTAGCCTATGTGGAGAGTAAAGGTCAGGGGTGAAGGCGACCCACTGCATCTCAGCGGGGACAAAGTGGCCGCTGTTAAACACACTCGGTAACGTTAGCCCACCTATTATCAAACTGAGTCCGTTAAATAGGCTATCTGCTTATCGGCAATGTTACAAAAAGTGTTGTTGTTTGTCTTGTTTATCGCTCAGTGATAACTGTCCGATGTGTTGGCTGAACGAGGTGGCCTTTTAAAACTGAACTTCTTAACCAGCAAGGTTAATCACACAGAACAAATAAATACATACAGTACATTTTTTAAAAAGAACCTATCATTGCAATTCACCAAATTTACACACACTGCCAGTCTTCATATTTCTAAGCATGTTGTAGAGAATGAAATTGTAGTTTTCTGACCATCCACACAGTTAGTTGGCTTCATGTGTATCACATATAGTCACTAAGCTTTAAAATCCATTTGCAGAGATGAAACTTGTTTAGTTTGTAACCCTTAAAGGATAATTTCACAATTTTCCAAATGTGTCTTAAAACAACAGTCAGGTGTCCATATGAAGAGTGAAAGAGGTTTTCCTTGCTGTAATCATCCCTCCTGTTCATACTGGATATTAAAAGATCACCTTCAAATGTGCTTTCAATGTAAGTGATGGAGGACAAAATCCTCAGTGTGTCCACACAGTCATTTTGTACAAAATGCATTTAAAAGTTGATGTGAAGCTTTTATGAGGCTGCAGCAGTCTGAGTTAGTCATATCAAGTGGATATCTGACACATTTACAGTCTTTGTGTTTCCTCGGACAGGGTTTCCCTGTTGAGCTGCGGTGGAAGTATAGTAACAAAAAGAGAGACTTTGGAACTAAGAAGACTGTAATGTTGAAAGATATCTACTTGATCTGACTCATTTGGACGCTGAAGCTTCATATCAGCTTCAGATAAACCACAAATACATTTTTGCACAGAATGAGGACTGTGGATTTTGTCCCCCATCACTTCCGTTGTAAAATGTAAACATCGGAAAATGTATTGACAACAGATTTGATAGATCATTAATTCAGTTCCAGCTTCTTCCTTGGGCTATGGGAACTAGGGATGAGCATTTCTCAATAGTTTTTGACATATGAGAGACCAAATAATAATTTTCCCACTGGAAATAGTTCAGCTCATCCGTTCAGCCAACCAGATCTTGACGCATCTTCTCTCATGATCAGTGTAGTTTGGAGATGAAGGCCTGAACTACATCCACACTTATTGAATATGTGAAATGTGCTGTGTGAAATGTTGTATTCTATATAATCAGTGTTTATTATGTCCGTGGAGGTGGTCCTTGTTGAAGGCGAGGCTGGCCACCTCCACTAAAAAATACTGAGAAACCCTAAACAAACAAAGATCGACTAAAAAGGAAAGTTATTAATAGTTGCATCCCCAAAGTCAAACAATGATTAAGAGAAGAAAAAAGCAAAGGTTAATGTTGTGTAAATATGTACACTTTTCACTTGAGTTCACCCTGCTGTCTTATGTTTTTCTCTAACGTGTCTTCTGTCTCTTTCTTCCTCCTATCCTTCGTTTCTAGACCTCTTTTTGTCAGCCAACATGAATTTCTTCCTGGAAACAATCCAAGTCATCCTGCTGTCCATCTGGTACAATGTGGAATCTTTCATCTATTTCTTTGTACCCATGAAAAAGAAGAACATAGCTGGTGAGGTGGTGCTGATCACGGGGGCAGGCAGCGGGATCGGTCGCCTCATGGCGCAGGAGTTTGCGGCTCTCAACACTGTGGTGGTGTTGTGGGATGTTAACCAGGAGGGGATGAAGGAAACGGCTAGACTGGCTAAACAGAGCGGAGCCAGCAGAGTTCATTACTATCTGTGTGACTGCAGTGATAAGAACGAGGTGTACAGAGTGGCTGACCAGGTAAAGACCGATGTACACCTGTGCATCTCATTGATGTTCAAAAGTACACAGTAGAAATGATGAAATATGTAACATTTCAATCATGTCATTTGTGTATTTTTAAATACATTTGAGCCCTTTAAGACAAACAAAGTCATATTTTGATCAAATAGTGTTGATATTTGGAGTATGACTAATGCTTTCAAAGGTTACCTGCAATATATTCTTTAGAAAAATCATTGTGACCTACAGTCAGAGACTATGCCTTTTTTTTCTTAACATCTTTAATTACAAACAGAACAGGGGGATGACAGACACATTGCTGCAAATACCTAGCAGCTTCATGGTCAAGTGATAAATCAGGGGCAGTATTAAAAAAAAATCACTCAACTTGTCATAAGACAAAAAATCAAATGTGCTTCACATTGTTTTCCAGAAGAGTACCAGTTTTTGTACTTCTCAATTACAGAGGTTGTTAATGGATTATAGATTTGCTGGTATACTGTTTTTACTATATACCAATCAATACTGCCAACCATTTCCATTACCATCATTAACTTGATTATATTCATTTTCAGAGGACACCATGAACACAGAGCAGTGCTCCTGCCTTCATTAGCTTTTTGTCTTTTGTTTTGTTTTGTTAAGTTTATCCACAAGGAAAACACTTAATGTTCAGACAGAGGTAGAGAGCAGCACAGAGAACCAGACTCCTGTGTGTCCGGCTCTGGCTACTCTGGCTATGACTTTCTAGCCTATATTTTAACATTAACCCTCAACCCACTGAAGTATGGCTAACTGACGGGTATTTAGTCGTAACGAGTGACAGCTGCATTTTACCTGACTGACAAACTTCTCTCAGGTCAGCTTCAGTTCTGCTGGTGTTTGATAGTAGTGATGTGGAGAAGGTGTGTAGAGAAGCAGTCATACTACATCGTTCTTGCACTCCAGAAATTCATTTCATCAGGAAAAATTCATTCATTTTCAAAACATAAGAGACAGACAACATGCTGCATTTAAAGTAATTTCCAGTCACCTGTCTTAAAATTTATACAACCTACCTTTGTTTACAGTGTTTAAACTGTTTTTGATATTTGTTAGGAGTCCAACAAAGCTGCAATATACAGACCACTTCAGTAAACACACTCTGAGGTGTGAAGTCATTTATCTATATTTTAGTACCAATAGTAGTATTTCAGGAAACTGATGATTATCCTGATAATACCATTTACTGTGACATTTTAACCTACTGTGATACCAATGAATCTCCATTATGGATGCATAAAGGTTTTGCACATCAATTGAAAAAAGTCTGGGCACTTAAGTAGTTCTGATTGATGAATGTGGTATGATGCACTCTTTACAGTCTGTACAACTGCTCCTGTTGCCTATGAGCATGAGATGGCAAAAATGCGACTGGTTATAAGAGTTTGATCCAGACAATGAGTGATCTAATGTCTGGGATGTCAAGGAATGCAGTTATTTATTTAATTTACCTGCCAAAAAGCTGCACCTAGTGTTGGTTCCTATGAGGGTTTCCCTAGTTGCATCTATATCTACTGCTCACAGTTCTTTCATCCTGCAGGCTGCCACATTGCTACCTAGAAACTAGCTAGCAGGCTGTATAGCTAATGTTTTATTTTTGTTTGCATTGCACTTTGTCCCTTTGGTTTGGTGCTGGGCAGGTACCCTGCACTTTGCACTTTGCTTTTTGAGGGTTGATTGATGAGATCTGTGAGACTCTACATTCAAATGTGTGTCGGAAAACTACAACAGTATGTTAAAAGATGCTGCAAATTGGCTGGAAAGTCTCTGGGATCAGCATAATTTCAATATAACACAAAGTCATTTAATTCAGTGTTTAATATAATGTAATATTGATGCTTTGACATTCTGTAACTAATAATGAGCAGTTTTAGTTAGTGAATTCCTCTCTATTTCAGCAGCAATCAGCACCTCTAAAACAGTATGAACACAAGCAGAACATTAGCTCTTTAATGCAGGTAGAGCAGTGCTGTTTAGTTCCACTGCATTAGTGTTAGTAAGGTGGATCTGATAATGTGTGCATCTGTAAAGTAATGATATGTAAAGCAGGGTATTGCCTGGGAAAGGCCATGCATGATCATCAAAGCTCAGCCCTGGACAAGTGTGTGATTATTAGCTGTGTTCTGTTACTGCCTTGAGGATAATGTATTTGATTACATTTGATACTAAAATCCTTCAAATATTATAAGTGCTACATATATAGAAAGTCAGCTCACGGTAATACATCTCTGGATTTGAACTGAGCAGTCTTTGTGTTTGTATGTGTGAACCTGACTGTGTGTATGCCTTGGAGGCAAAGGAGGGATGACTGTTGTGTAAACAAACACTTCATTGACTTCCTGTATTTCCTCTAAGAGTGACCAGGCCCTTTATGTATTTCATCTGCAGAGGGTACCAGGTTCCCTCTGTTTGATAAGTATATTTGCTTATATTTCGTACCAAGCTTCCTGCTTCTGTTTGCTCTGTTAAATGTTTGTTACTGTATTACTGGTAATCCACTTGTTTGGAACAATAATTCTAGCGCTCGAGTTCCACCTGGAATGTTTTGGCAGTGCACCGTTTAGCTGTAGCATGTGGGTAGCATGCTCATGGATCCTCACTGGCTTAGGCAAGTTAGAGTTAAAATATCCCCATATTTAAATGATATTGCATCTCCTCTGTTCCCCTCCCCTCTCTGTGACAGTCAGCTAGAGGGCTACACATGTACTCATAGAACTGGAGTTACATCCAAGTGTAACTACTATTCATGCTTTACCGGCATGCTTATTTTATAAAAGGCACCTGGAGTTTATCCACCTTTGTGTTTTCCCTGGTCTGTTTTTGTTTGCATTGACCACTCCCCCGTCCATTATCAGAGACCTGGCTTTTAATTGGCTACCATCTTTTATTTGAGGAAATACAGTAACACACAAAATGTGGGCAGGTGCTGTAACATGTCGAATCATGTGATTACAGACAACCCAGAAACACAGTCACAGGCTCAACTACATTCATCTTAAATCAGAATATTAATGATACAAAATGCAATCTTTATTCAATAAAAACAGATAGGTTATAGATTAGTGTTTTTTTGTCTTACAAAACAGCGATAATTAAACAACATAGTGAGTCATGACCTGCTGTTATATGTGCTCAGGACCCCCAGTGCTGCTGATAATGCCAAAAGTGATTATATGAGCTATACTATCATTTAAAACTGAACTAAAACTAGCTGAAAAAACTCAATGAATAAATAATAAACTCAAATGACAACAGAAAAACCACATCCCTCAGCTCACCACACTTCTCTACCTGACATGTGTACTGTTGGAGAGCCAGCTCAAGCCTGTGCTCAGCAGACAGATGCCCTCCAGCCAAACTTAACCCAAACTCCATTTCTGCTGGTGAACAATGTAAATACCTCATCAGTGTCGAGCAGACATTCGTCTGCCAACTATAATTGGTAGTAACTGACAACTGCCGTGTGTTAAATAGTTTCTGTGCCCCTGGGCTGAGAGAAATGCAAATTTTAGATCAAGCAGACAAGAAGCTATCGGTAGTCTCTATACAACTACACAACTAAACTAGACAACACTAACAACATATAAGCTGAACTGAAGTCTTTACATTAAATTGCACCTTTTTAACCAGCAAACCTATATAAAGTCATGTTTGAAGCTATAATGATTAGTTGATTGACAGAAAATTAATTGGTGACTATCTTGATTACTGATTAATTGCTTATTTTTCAGTAAAATGCCAAAGGGCTTCTCAAAACTGAGAATTTGCTGCTTTCAGTTGTCTTAACATGATAGTAAGCAATATCTTTGGGTTTTGGACTGTTAGTCATATAACACAAGACATCTGATGACATCACATTTTGCTTTGAGAAATGGTGATGGGCAGTTTTCTTGTGTTTTATAGACTAAACAATTGATTATTAAAATAATAATTTATTGCGGCCTTATTAGATAATGTATTATTGTGAATACAACAGTTAAATTCCTTTTCAGTTTACATTAACAACAGTTGGCTGTGCTCTCCTCCTTGTTGCTGCATCAGTGATTCCAACTCCTGTTGAATGCAGGTGTAACTAGGGCTGTGACCTAGCAGCCACGTGGCTTTTTTTAGGGTATAAACAGCTCCAGGAAACAGTCATATTTATGTTTTTTTTTTTTTGTTTTTTTTTTTTTTTACAAACTGAGATAGAAAAATAAATAACAGACATTTTGCTTTGCCCCACGCAGGTGAAGCGGGAGGTGGGTGACGTCAGCATTCTGGTGAACAACGCTGGCATCGTGACAGGAAAGAAGTTCATGGAAGCTCCTGATTCTCTGATCGAGAAGACAGTGGAGGTCAACACTATGGCTCACTTCTGGGTCAGTTAGACACAGCAGACATTGCACACTGTCCTGTGGATTTGTATGTTTTCTCATGGAGACTTCATAAGAATGATTAATTATACATTATATTGACTTAATTCAAGTCAATATAATTAATAATCATTTTGATTAATGAACAAATCAAGGTCCACTTAGTCTGCTGACTTTGAGATGCAATTGAGTTTGCTCAGTTGTCATGGAGATGTCTCAGTCGTCATCACGTGACCTAAGTATGGAACGGCGGTTCAAGGTTTGTTTTGTCTCTCTCCTCTCAGACCTACAAGGCCTTCCTTCCTGCCATGATCGCTAACAATCACGGCCACCTGGTTAGTATTGCCAGCTCTGCTGGACTCATAGGAGTCAATGGATTGGCAGGTATGTGTTTTCTGCTTCCCCTAAATACTAAAATGCAATGCCATGGATTATTGCCCCTCCTATGTATAGAATGCTTAGGTAATTATTACATCTCACAAATTCCTCTGATGCTCATGTGTTTGCAGAAAAATTAGATAATCCTGATAAGCATTGGAGGTGTTGAACAAGACTAGAAAAGTCTGTTGAGTTCAGCCTCCTCTTCTTCACTGAGAGGCCCCTAGTCAGAAAAGTACTTATTCTAAACAGAGAAACTTTAAATTATTTTTGTCACTTGAGCTGCATCATGCCAAGTCAACCTGCAATGAAATGTGATTCCACTACAGTCAGCAGGACTGACTTTCAGATATCTGCCTTCTTTTACTGTTTCCTGATCACTTTCAGCCGTATTGGAGCTGTGTTAAGTAACTGCTGATGAAAACATTTCCTGCTGCTGCTGCTTCATATTAAAAGCTTTCATTGACAAACTAACAGAAGGCTTTTATTGTGAAGAACTTGTAGGAAATGAAATGTGTTTATCACTGAGTTAGCGGAGCTTCGTTAGCGGTGCTATTCTTCAATAAAAACAAGTCAGCACAACAAAATCTTGAGATATTTGAAGCTATTTGTTCAGCAGATCAGTTAGAAATAAGCAGAAACAGCCACAGTGAGATGTTTGATGAAGAGCTGCCGACAGGGCTCCAGACTAACTTTTTTCACCACTGTCCCGAACTGCCCCAAGAAACAGTCCTAAAGTGAATATAAAACATCTCAAAATCAAAATGTTGTGCCTGACGAAAAATGAAGCTGTCTGCTGCGTAGCAGACTGCAGCTTTGCTGTGCTCTCTGCCATGTTCACATTTTAGAGAATGTCATTGCAATTTTCCTTAATTAATGATGTATTATTTCACCACCTGCTATACATCCGCTATTAATCTGAATGTTAATTTTTATGACCTGATCCATGGATTAACCGTGGTGCCCATGGATAGAACTACAATCCGTGCATCACTAGTAACTATAGTAACAGCATGAGAAGAGGCTCTTAGTGCATTTTTTGGCAAACAGTACATCTCCAACAGGTTAACAACTTATTTTACCTTGCAGTGCTGTGCTGTGCTGTGCCTACTTGCAGCATGCCAACACAGCTCAACTGCTCGCACAATGGGTTGGCACGACTACCCCTAAAACCACAGAAAAACCCTACAAGTTTAGTGGCACAGGGAAAAGCTTTGTCACAAAATAGAAACAGATTCTCTCATACTGAGAAGAAAGGAGCAGAGGAGGAGGGCAGTGAAAGATTGATAATGTTGTCATGGCACAGATAAATTAAGAGTTGTAGTGAAGGCCATGTGCAACATTCTCTTGATAACATGGTGCATCTGTACAGGTAAAGGCACACTGACTGAGAACAGTACAGACAAACTACAGTGGATGATACCTTCTGTCAGCGAATAGATGTCATATTAGTCAATGTGTGTCTTCAGAATGTTTAGACTGCATTAGGCTTGTGCTGATCAGATTATAGAGACGATTGAAGGGATGATCAATGATTGGCTTTTCCTACACCGATATTAAGGCGCTGAGCCCTGTTAATCAGCTGCAGTGACAAGTGAATTTTAAAGGGACTTTTGCCCATCATCTTAAATGAAAACTACATTCAAGATGTCCAATGTTTAATAAAATCTTAAAATATATAAAATATCCAGTATTCAATTGTTAAATTAGAGTGCAATATAAGGGATACCTTCCTCCTTAAAACATGGTAGTGAATGAAACAATAGCCTGTGTTCACATCATCAAAACTTTATGATAACTTACAAACACGAACACACGTCTTGTCCTGCAGCTTGTTTAACGAGCACCATAACAAACATATGATGGGGAAAAGTGCACCACTAATGTCAATTAGCAGCTAGATAGCTAATTAGCTGCTCAGCTGCAGCACATGAAACAGCATGTAAACATACCTGCAGATGTCACTTCGGACCTGTTACATACTGGTTCGTTCAACAAACTAAGCTGCAGGACAAGAGCTAGTAGAGGAAATCATTCCCCAGTGTCATAGTGTCGTGCAGTCACTGTGATAGTGATGGTGTGCATTATGACAGTCCAGATGATAATGACCTTTATATGAGTAAGAGGAGATTTTTCTTATTAGAAAACGTTTTCATCACCATTAGTTCAACTCTCCTGATCGCACTAATTTATCAGTCTAGGCATATTTATTGATTCATGTTGATTGATTTTTATATTGTAGAGAGTATCACTCATGTTGTACATTGCTTTATTCAACCGAACTGCCGCCTCTGTATCTCTAGTCTCTGTGATTGTAGTTTGTTGACTGTCTAAAGGAGTTACGTTTTATTTGTGAAGCTTTTATCTTATCTTTGTGATAGCTGTATCTGTGCTTGTCACAAACTGTTGCGCAATAACAAGCATATTTCCCAACTGTTCTTCAGAAAGATGTGTCCATTTCCCAATTCAGTCTTTGATCGATCAACAAAAGATTGTTCAAAACAGTCTTAACAGTTACCAAATGGTTTATGTAAAGAATAAAATAATGACTTTCAAGTGTCCAGCCAGGTTACTTTTGTCTGGTCTTAGTTTTCGTAAGGTCAGTAGTAAGATGGAGGTGTAATATATTGTTGAACTATGTGGTATGGGGCCAGAGCCAATACAGAGACATTGCTCATACAGTATTTTTTTTAAATCCCATTTTAATGTAACTATCTAAAATGTGCTCTCAAATGGCTAAATTAAAAAGAAAATTTTAAAAAAGCATTTAGTGCTTTAATGACTTCAGAGAGAATATATGTAATTGCCTAAATTAAAGTGCTCATGTAAAGTTAGCAACTGAGAGGATAATTTTGGGACATTGGGTGCTATAATTACGTAACAGAGCATACAGTATCTTCAAGCTGAAATAATCAATAACAACTTGTGCTAAGTATAGCATAACAAGAAGAACATTAAAAGCCAATTTTGTCTGTTATAATTAACTAAAGTCTTTTGTGATGAGGTTTTTCAACTTCAAATAGACCTTTTTAGAGGGTCATTTTCTGGACAAGCTGCAAAACTAGGTTGCCGGAATTATTGCTTAAAAAGTTAATCGTAAGACTTTTTTCCCTGAGTGAACCAAAACAGTGAAGTTGCAATGCTGTTGTAATGTTGTAATGCTGAAACAAAGAACTGAGAGACGCTAAAATGCTACTTGAGTTGAGGGGAACTATTGGTTATGATTCTTCGTTTGTCACTATGAGTGTTTCCCTTTATAGGCTTAACCTGGGCCTATAAATAATATCTATAAATAGTATAGATATAAATAGTATCAGTTTGCAATATACCTATAATAGGTAATATCACGATACACGATATATATCTTGATACTTTGAAATCACCTCTAAACCACTGTAAACTACAATACTAAACTACTAAATAAATTACTATTACAATAAAGTTAAAGAACTGTTATAACAAAGATAAATACAGTTAAATAAAATAGGTATAAAGTTAAAGTACTGTTATAATAATGTTAAATAAGTTACTGTTATAATATTAAAGTACTTTTATAATTAAGTTAAATAAATATTAGATATATTGCCTACCCCTAGTTTAATCCATTGTTAATATGAAAATATTGATTAGTGCAGCTTTAAAGTCATAGATTGAAACATGAACTAACAGTTTTTAGCATATATCAGTAGTCTGAAAAATGAACAGGAATCAACTGGAATCATATTGCATTTGATAAATCATCACTCTGAGCCGCCCTTTCACCTAGATTTGTCAGAAAGATTGTCTTATCACTTGTAATTACTGATCTGTAATAGGTGTGGCCATGGTACAAAATCATCACGGTCCTCTGACAGCCACATTATGATAAGCAAACAGCATGCCAGATGACAGAGAAACGTGGAAGGAAGGTGCATATCAATGCACTTTCACTGTTGTCTCTTCTGTCAGATTAAACTGAACTGAATGAGATAAACTGAGAAGATGCAGTGTACAGTAAAAATACCCTGCAAAGATTTCCAGATAAGTTAAGAGAATGTGATATATTTGTTGTCCTGGGCTCCAAAGCAGTCTGTGATTGAACCCCATATTCCTCACAAGGTTTAGACTTTCTAAATTTGGCGATATGGACAAGCCTGGGGTCCATTCAGTTTTTTTAAAATGATTTTCATTTGCCTGCTAAATGCAGGATTAAAACATATCTTTTAGACAGTTGTGCAAGAATAATAAAAGACCTGCATCATCTGCAAGCTGTCATCATTATACATGAAATACAGGTTATTCCACACAGTTTAATAATCAGTTTGACCACAGACAGAACAGAAAGGTCCACTCATTAACTGATCTGCTGCTGTTTGTGTTTCCTTATAAAACATCGGTCTGATATCCACAGACTGCTGCTAGCTACATTAGCTACCTGGCAGGTAGAGACAAACTGAACAAAGTAGAGTAAGAAACTGTTCAGTCAACTCACAGCACTTCAACTCTGTAATCAGAAGTGATACCTTGTCAACAAACTAGATCAGTGTGCAGTCATTCAGTCAGTCTGCCCCTTCTTGTCCAGCTCCACCGCTTCACAGAACAAAACATAATATTTTTTAAATGGGTTTTTTAGAATCTGCCTATATAGCAATGCATGCACATTTTGTATGCTTTTAGCATCTAATTATTAAAAATACTGCAGTAAAAAAAACTTAAAATTTTCACAGAGGGACCTGTTGTACAAGAATATGGTTGAGTTTGCTGATAATTTGATACGATTTTTTTAATAGAAATTTTAAGATCTGCCTATGTAGAAATGATTGGGATATTGTTATGATTTTAGCATCAAATTATTAAAAATGCTGCATTAAAACAACATGGAAAATCATCTCAGATATACCTAGAGACTCATACAAGAATATGCTGGGGTTTGCTGATAACAATTTGACTCGATTATTTTATGGGATTTTGAAGATTAGAATCTATATCACTGATGATTGATTTTGCTTTGCTATGTGATTATTTAAAAAATGCCACAGAGAAAAAACAAGAGTAATGACAGGTGTATGTATTTCAACAAAGTAAAAATATAGAAAAAAGGAAAATATAGGAAAAAAATAGAACCTTTCCTGTTTTTAAACAACCTGCATGGCCATTCAAATATTGATTTCTGAGTTTACGAGGTACACTTGAATGCATCATGAAGTCCCACACACGTTGCCGTACAAAGTTATGTAGATTTCTTGAGTTTACGTGGTGCCCCTTAATGCACCATGAAGTCCCTGTCAGTGCCCACCGGCTTTAAAGCGATGTAGGTACGCAATTGATTTTTTAAGTGGAGATAGCATGACTGCACCTCTCGTTAGTGTAGGTGAGTTTAATTTCCTCTGTATGTTCTCTCTACTCTTGCTAAAATAAAGGCATAACGCCCCCAAAATATATATTAAAAAAGTCCTTAATACTGTGATAATGATTTTTAGCTATATCTCCCAGCTCTGCTTACAGTTATATCCTCATGATGCAAGGATCACATATATTTTTGCTAGGGATGCACAATATTATCGGCACATCATCGGTATCATAAAAGCTATAAAATGAAATATTGGCATCGGCCATTTCTGCCGATTATGAGAGGCCGATTTGTTGCCATCTCCTTGTTGCCAAAAATGCATATCCAATTAGTTGCCATTTCCTGTCCTGTTGGATTAAGACTAAAATGACAAATAGGAGTATAAACTGTTCATGTTAACACACTCTTTTCCTGTCCTCTAACCCCTCTCTTGCAGACTACTGTGCCAGTAAATTTGCAGCAGTAGGTTTTGCAGAGTCAGTGGGTCTGGAACTTCTGGCAACTGGGAAAGATGGCGTCAAAACCACCATCGTGTGCCCCTACTTCATCAACACTGGAATGTTCGATGGATGTCAAACTAAGTAGGTCCCTTCACATGATTTTCACCTGACTGTGTTTTTTTTTTTTTTTTTAATTTCTGGTAGCTGGCACTCTTGAAACTGGTCTTCCAAAATGATTTACACATGTAAACATCATAACCTAACCTGTTTTTATAAATGTAGGTGTGAGCTCAAAATGGCAAGTCCAAAGCAGTCACCACAGGAAATGACATCTCTAACACTGAATATTATTATAAACTTTGATCTTAGTATTCTCTTAACTTTTTTTTACCTTGCTGGTTTCTGAAGAAAGTTACAGTCATTGGGTCAACAGTAGGTCCAGGTCTCCAGCAGCACTAATAACGCCTCTCAGAATGCCATAAATTGTAATGATGATGCTCTTTGATCACAAAGTCAATAATCTTTTCTGTGGATTACTGTGATGAGTAGCTATTATCAGCTTGGCTTAGCTTGGTTTGGCTTAAATGAACCAATCACATGAGTTCTCTCCATCTCTTTTCACATTGTTTTCCCTCCTCCCTCCTCCATCTGTTTTTTTTTCTCCTGTCTTTATGTCATCATGTAAATGTGTTTCCTCAGCTCCCTCCTGCCATCTTTCTCTTCTCACACACATCTGTAATTCCTAACTGATCATTATATCACGCAGCCTATGTTAATAGATTCCTATTGATATTCTTGTCCTGAGTGTACTGAGGTATATGTATGTGTAACAGTTCATACAGAGATCCATTCGGCAGTGCTGCCTGTGGACTTTATAACCTCACTGTGATGGCCAGTGTTCAGACTGGTGTGAGATTGACTGACTTGTCATTACAGAGGAGAGGAGAGGGTGAACAAGGAGAGAGGACGAAAGAGGAAGTTTATGTAACTTGGCAAGTCAATTAAGAGCAAAGTCTTATTTATAATGACAGCACAGAAAGCCAAAGACCTCGAGTGGTAGAAAATGGAAAGAAAATGAATCAAGGAAATGAAACATAGAATATAAAAGGAGAGGGACTGAGAGAAAGCGATATATTTTTATGGAGCATGAAATAGAGCAGCAGGATTACAATATGCACTAATACACTGAAGAGAGAGCCCAGCCTTTATTTACCAGAGACATTAGTAGAGACAGGCGTTTCTAATTTCCCCTACTCCCCAACTACAAGGTCCTCAATAATGTAGCTCCTTACCTCTCTGATCTCCTCCACCTCCTCTCGTTGCCTCTGGTCCAGTGTTGCCAAGCTCTCACAAATCCATAGGACTTAGCACTGAACTTAGGGCAACAGGGTCTTTTCAGTTGCTGCTCCCTCTCTAGAATTCTCTACAGTCCCACATTAAAGAGGCTCCCACGCACTGTCAACATCGAAAACGTCTCTCAAAATTCCCTGTGAATTTGTGAAGGTCACGAGCTAACAGAATAATCACCAACTGTGTACTCTCTCTCTCAGCTCTACAGGACATTTCAGCTCATTATATACATTTGTGCTTATAAGTTTACATACACTGGCAGAATTTGTGAAATATTGGCCATTTTTGGAAAATATGACTGATCATGCTGAAAACTTTTATGTAGGGACAGCGGTCAGGTAAAGCCATTTATTATCACATAATTGTGTGTTCCCTTTTTAAAAACACAATGATAACTGAAGTCACCCAAATGGCCCTGATTAAAAGTTTATATATACATATGTTTGGCCTGATAATATACACACAAGTTTAAATGGCTATTAAGGGTAAGTTTCCGTGCCTGTGACTTGTTTGATTGTAATTAGTGTCTGTGTATAAACAGTCAATGAATTCCTCAGCTCTTGAGAGACCCTGCACATTTCATCCAGTGCTGCTCTGACTTTGCTGGATACTTGGCCATGGGAAAAGCAAAAGAATGACCTGTGAGAAAACTTTAACTTAAATTAGGAAAAAGATATAAAAAGATATCCAAAGATTTGAAAATACCAATCAGTAGTGTTTAAACCCTGATAAAGAAGTGGAAAATGAGGGGTTCTGTTGATAGACTGTTGCCACAGTCGGATAGACCAACAAAGACTTAAGCCATAACTGCAAGGAAAATTGTTTAGGATGCAAAGAAAAACCCACACGCAACTTCAGCTGAAATACAGGCTTCTCTGCAAAAACATTATGTGGGTGTTTCAAAATCCACAATAAGGAGGAACTTGAACAAAAATGGGCTGCACAGTCGAGTTGCCAGAAAAAAAGCTATCACTGCCCCAGCGCCACAAAACAGACCACTTACAATATGCCAAACAGCACCAAGACAAGCCTCAAAACTTCTGGAATAAAGTCATTTGGAGTGATGAGACCAAAATTGAATGTAATGGTCACAACCATAAAAGCTATGTTTAGAGAGGAGTCAACAAGGCCTGTGACAAAAAGGGAAGGTTCTGGAGTGTGGGGAGATCTCAAATGTGCAGTTCATGCAAGACAACCCAAGAATTTATGGAACCTGGAAGCATTTTGCCAAGAAGAATGGGCAGCTTTACCACCTGATTAAATAAATGGCCTCATCCACAACTATCACAAAAGACTACAAACCATCATTGATGCTAAAGGGGGCAATACACAGTATTAAGAACTAAGGGTATGCAAACTTTTGAACAGGGACCATCTGATTATTTTCTTTTTTGCTATGTTTTGTTTAATGATTGTGCTATTCTGTGATGCCTTATAGTTTATTCCATTAAAATGAAAGAAATGTTTTGGCTGATCACTCATGTTTTCTTTAAAGAATGGTACATATCTTACAAATTCTGCCAGGGTATATAAACTTATTAACACATGTAGGTCTACTGTTTTGGTTAACTCTCCGCTTTCAACAACCTGGTTTCCAGTAGCAGCAGCAGGCAGCTGTTTTCATTGAAAAAGCAGCTCTGATAAAGCCACTGTACACTACCTGCTCAGCACCAAAAAGCAGACAGACACCATTAGAGACTAGCTGGTGAACATAGTGGAGAATTTACAGTAGCAGCTAAAGAGACAGATATTTTTCTTAGGAATTGTTGGAGACCAAACCAGAGCTAAAGAGAGTGATTATTGAACCTACATTCCAATAATCGAGTACACACAAACAAAACTCCAAATGAATGCTCTCTGTCAAGTCCATTTTTATTTATGTGGCCCAATATCACAGTCATAGATTTGTCTCAGCGGGCTTTACAGTATGACAGCATACATCTTTTTTCAACATTTTTTGCTGCTCAAATCTAATATTTAGGTTGCTACAGGTCTTAAATATTAAAGGATGAGTCTGGTGATATTGTATATTTTCATTATTGTCAACAAATCCCATGAAAAGACTAACCAACAAACTTCTTTGAGGAATGTTTGTTAGAAACGACAGTGGCTGCAGTTCGTCTTCAGCAGGAACCTATGCATTGTCAAATTCTTTGCTTACTTTTCTGTAACAGAAAACACAAATCTAAAAGGTGTCCAGAGTAAATATTCAACAAAAACACTAAATACTGCCTCTGTAGTGACGTTTACACTTGTCGACATCAGACTGACAGTGTCCTTTACCTAGACACACACACACCATCACAGGCCATTGTGGTATACTCTTGGATGTCCTGGGGTCAGGACCACCAGGCCACATGCTTTATGCTAGCACCAAACACTTGGCCTGTCACTTTCTACTTCTCACATTCGCACACATGTCCTAAGAATAACTGCAAGACCTCATAAAACATGCTGCTTAAAATATTCTTTGCACCATGTAATGACCAGTGTCCATAGTACCTGCTGAAGGCTAAACTCATGGGAAATTGTTGGACTTAATCATTAATCTCATGTAATTCATCCACATCCTGACCCCATTACTCCTTGTTGTTTATGTGGTCCCAAACATTTAGATTGCATTGCTTAAAAGATTGGTTCACAATTTTTTAAGTGCATCTTAAGATAATAGGTGCCCAAATGAACAGTGAAAGAGGTTTGGATGTGGATGTGCTTTGCAAAAAGCAAAGTTTTTGTTTAATCTGCATATCATTCAAGTGACTAAAATCATCAGTCCACTTTTATTTATACAGGTGTAGAAGCAAAGAAACGTGATAATGTGTGGAATTGTACCAAACAATACACAGAGCACTTCTGGTTAAATAAACAGCTGCATAACCAGAAAAGTTAGATAGGAGTAGTTTGTGCAAACTAATAACACAGAGCACTTCATGTTAAAATACCAGCTGGGTAACCAGGGGAGATGGATGAGGAGTTGTTTTTCCGAAAGGTCCGGTTACAATCTCTGGAGAAGCCAGTACTCTTGTTGCCAGATTGCCTTGACCTGTGCCAATCATTGACACACCCAAAAAATGTCAGGCCGCCAGACAAACAGGAGACATCTTGGAATAGTCTTTGCACATAGTGTGCAAAGACGAAATAGAGAAATCACATTGGTCAAGATCCAAGTGATCATGGACTCACGAAAGTGCCCAAAGTCACGTCCATTTTGGTATAAATAGGGGTTGGGTGTGAGTTTAAGGGGGCTGCTGCATTTCTGATTTTCTGAGTTTTGTATGTTCGTGTGTAATGAAATAAACTTCTGTTGGTTGTCTGCTCATCCCTCTGGTCTCAGCGTTTGGTGTGAACATCTTTAATATAGCCTGATTTGAAACCCCTATACAGGGTAAATGGGAAACTTCATATCTGTTAGTAAGTGGTTCAGTGATCTAAGCAGTATTGTCTTCTCTTAATCCACCTTCTTATCTTCACCAGATGGCCAACACTGATGCCAATCCTGAAGCCAGACTATGTAGTCAAGAAGATCATCCATGCGGTCCTCACAGACCAGGTCTACCTGCTGCTGCCCAAGAGCATGTACCTCATTGCTGCTCTCAAGAAGTTAGTATCCACCTTCTCTGCTCTCTTTGACATAAGTGCACTAAACCTACTACCTACTTTACAATAAGTACATTCAAACCACGAAGGAGCAAGAGTTACATATCATCCAAATTTGTGAGTGTATCTCTTTTAAACAAACTACTAAAATGTGTTTAATGCAGTGCTACAGTATAAGTGCTTAGAGATCTGTCCAAACACAGAAGTCATTATCAACAAGTAGCACCTACAGTCCACTGGCTTTTTTTTTCACCAGAAACAGATTCTAGTCCATGCCCACACCAATGCAGAGAGATATGAAAACAGTCATCAGGTCAGAGTTTGGCCACATGAACGTTAGAATGTTTCTAAAACCTTGACATCCACACCGACCCATCAAAACAAAAGAGAACTGTTTAAATCAGTTTTTTTCCTCTCCCTTGTCTTTATTCACAACCAACACAACTGTGTATTACAGCATAAGTCATAATGTTAAACTGTGGGACATACTATGTTGACAGACATGGCCAAATGCTCAGGTTAATGCTCTTTCAGTAGCCTGAAAGACTCTTGAATTGGGTTTCAGCATAACCAAGCATACAAGACAGATCTCATCACTGACAGATCTTTCTTTTTTATGTCAAATGACTGCACAGATAAAAATATCAGTGATGTGATCACATGTACATGCCAGCTGTTAACCAAAGCTAACAATATTTCCTAGGCAGCTGTTTTGACACTCTGCAATCAAACCAGTTTACAATATAAAGATAATAGCAAAGAGCCAATGAGTTTGTATTACAGTACATAAAAAATGATAGAAAAGAATTGTTTACTGAACTCTTAGAAACTGATTGATCATCAATCAGTTTCTAACTGCGTCAAAATCACACACCTTCTTTTCAGTTATAATTAAGGAACACACAGATATCACATATATTCCTGAAACCAGTGCAGCTTGTTATGTCATGTCTAAACATCTATAAATCCACAACTATTTAATTAGTATTAAAAGTAACCTTGTGAATGTTGTCTCTACATCCATGGTTAAAGAGCAACTGAGGGGCTGTGCAAATGGGAACTGTTAATACTGTAGATAATGCAGCTTTTAATCATGCTGTTTCACCACAATGTAAAGAAATGTATGCTAAAAAAAGAGTTAACTGCACTCACTGTTTCCATGGCAACTTTTATATTCCTAGTAACAGGTTCTTCATTACACCTGGAGCAGCTGGGTATGAAGAACCCAAGAATTAGACAGGTCATTATAATATCCCTGTAGCATTAATATATGGGCTAGTGTGCCTGGTGACAACAGTTAGTTGTCTAAATATATTGACTGAAGTTGGGATATATAGCAGTTAGGAAGTTTACAGTACAGTAACTTCAGTGAGACAGAAGCAACCTGTCAGCTGATGCCATTAGCTCTTTAATATTCAGTACTACTTTGAGCCAGATGTAGTATATCTGACCATATGGTGTGATGATGGTGTAAAGGTTTCCAACTGTAGTGTAGAAGTTTGTGGTTTGAGGCTTAACTCTGATGCTACTGACTTTAATGCTCAGACAAGTCTAAGCTCAACAAGTTTAATATTGAGTCCTCAATTAATTTTATTGCTGATTGTTCCATGGTGACAATATAGTCCTGAGTCCTGAGTGTGACTGCCCTCAGACTGAAGATGTAGGTCACATGAGCGGTCAGAAGTCAGCCTGAATAGAACAGGTGGTCTAGAAATGTCCAAACATAATTCCATCTAGCCTTCAACTTGTAACTCATCTTCACAGCTTTGATATGTCCTGGAAAAAGAATGGAAAAAGATCTCTAAGTAGTCTTTATATTGGGATATGGTTGGTAAATGGTGCTACTAAACCTGGTGTCACTCTCAATAGAATGGGGAAAATGACTGTGAAGAGTCTTGATCGGACTTTGACCCCTCAGGGTGGTGACCCCTATTACTTTATGGCCAGTTTTTCAGCTCTTTATTTGCCTGATTCTGCCATGGTCTCATTCAGTCACCCCATTCCAAACAGTGTCTGAGAATAGTGATGAGTTAATATAGCAAAAAAAATTATAATTACTAACAGTTCTTTCATACAGCTGTTCATTTCCCAACTCAAATTTCCAACTGCTATTCTGACAACATCTGAATATGTGCAAAATATAAATAAAATAATATTGAGCTTTAATGGTGCTCACTGTTTAGTGGATGAATACAGCAGCCATTCGAATAAATGACTGCAAGACGAGTGGTAGAGACCTACACACTTGGGTACTGATGCCTATAGTCTGTTGTCTAGCACTAAAGGACTAAAGGAGGTATTATATTAGTACCAATGAAATCTGTCTGCATTAGAAACTACACAAAGCAATAGTTCTTTATAAAGTTGTACCCCATGATCAGTGGACAGGATTAAACAATGGAGCCTCAACACAAAACTTGTGCTCACTTAGTGAGACACTCTACAGCCATGTACAAGTGGAAACAACATCTGAACTTGAAGGACCAATGCACTTTTTCTATGTTTTAGGCCATTTTACACAGATTATGTATACATTACATCAACATCTACCCATTTGGAAACCATGCTGCTATTTTAGAAATTTTAAATTATTTTTCCCTACAGTTTTAGGCATCCATAGGTCCATATGATATGGAAATCTATTGCAATGCAGACTTAATGTGCATGAGGAGGTACAAGGGAACTTTTTCTTTTTTGAGATGCAGACAGATTGTCTACATTGTTCCGTCCCCAAGCTGTGATTTGGCATTTGTTTTTCATTTTGAAACATTTCTCTACACTGATGAAAACTGGTTTAAGCCACTCTCTGCTTGAAAACACTGAAATGCAGTACACCTTGGTCTGTGTTGTAATCTGATTTCAGTGTGGCATGAAAATTCATATCACAATGGGGAAAAAAAGACAACAAGCTAAATGTTTGTCATTTAACATATGTTTAACATAGGCTTTTACTGCATCGTAATTCAATTGAAAACAAAGTATTTCACTTTATTTCTTTTTTATTTTGACATTTTTAATCTTCAATTTGTAGAAAGTCAACATTGTGAAAATGGAATTATTACAACATGCACAAAGTTTACTTCTACTCAAAAAGTAACCTAGATGGTAGCCGACCACATTAGCTGTCTTGAGTCATGACATGAATTGTTACGCTGCATGTATGTGTGGAATAGACTGAAAAAACACTGATCTGATCTTGGGTTGTGTTTTTTTTGGTGAGAATTTATCTGGTTTCAAGAGGTGAAGCCACAGGAATACACTGAGTGTGAAGATGCTACCTCTTTTAGTGTGTCCTACCTGCATGGTAGCTAATGGTAGCTGCCATGCACAGCTAAAATTAAACCCAGTTACCTGTAGAAGATGACTGTACATATCATTACAGATGTTTAACATATGGAAACAAAAACAGTGGGCTGAATACTTCTGTTAGCTTTCTCTAATTGTAAACCTGTTTAGATATAGCAAACAGGGTGAAGGATGAGTCATCTCAACATTTTCAGGGGTCCAGGTTAGGTGCCCTTTACACCAGGTTGTGTTTTTGTGTGTTGGCCATGGTTACAATTGGTCTGGTAATAGCAGCCCTGCACATGAATTCCATTTAGCTGCTCATGACGCACAGGTTTTATTGAGATGGGTCACAGAGGTGTTGATTCAGAGCTGTGGTAATTTTCAGCTTGTACCTCTGTGGTAGTTATTATCTACATTAACAACAACAACCTGTGTGTCTGTCTGCCTGTTGATGAGCTTTTGTTTGTTACTAGTGTCTTTTTTTTTTTAGCCCATGCAGCTCCATGTTAGGTGAATCTTGTCATGATGAGATGAGAGATTGTCCCCCTCAACAAATTAAATAATAGTTGTGCTTAGGTTGATGCGCGGGCTATTCAGACACTGAAACAAACTGTTAGCCACTATGGAACTTGAATAGAATTGTCTTATATTCAGTTATAAATAGAGATGAACAATATATCCATGGCTGATATTGTTGGCATATAAGTAAGGAAATTAAATTATTGTTATTTGGATAATGGAATTTCAGCCAAATATTGCATCTGATATTATTGGCGCCTTGGTTGCGGGGTAGGGACACCACTCCAAACCTGCTTCTGAATGGGTACTTTCTCTCCTCTGCTCTCTGTCAGTCCCTGTTAGCATGAAGGCAGGACCGAGCCACACACACACACACACACACTTTACTCAAATCGACAATGGCAAAGTTTTGTTGCAATTATTGATTATGAGCATTGTTGTCAGTGAGGGAGAGAGTACAAACAATTTACCAAACCACTGCCGAACAAGCAGAACATAAACTTGCAGAAACGCAATGTGTTCTACCAATCTACCCGCAGTCAACTCTCTGTCCCCTCATCCACAGCCGGTCGAGGAGAATGTAAAGCTTCAGGTAATCATTAATCATGCCAACAGTAGGGGATATATTCTGCACATTTCCAGGTCTATATTTATATTCTGGGGTTCTACTGGAATATCTTTGCTTGACTTTATTTATCTTATACGGGCTGTCTCTGCAGATCTTCAGTTGATGAGTCCACTCTGTTCTGATTGGCCAGCTCCCTGCAGTTACAGAGGCAACGTAAACAAACAGTAGTAGGATTTCACTTCTTTTTCTCCTTTACTTGAAATGGCAACTTCACAAATACATCACAGCCGTACAAATAGAACCAGCTAGTATACAGTATGAGAAATGTGATCTGTATTTTGAGAAAAAACTAGCACTAACAATATCAACAGCATGATACAAGGTGTTTCCAATGCCATCTGTCAAAATGAGAGAAATACTGTATCTTGACTGATTCAAATACAAAATGCGTATATCTACGTAGAAGCAAAGTCAGAGTTTCATCATACTTCCTCCCTGCCTTCATACTCTCCCTGCATCATCCTTCTCAGTGTTCTGCAGTGGAAGCTGACCTCCCTCCTCGGCTCCTACCTGGGATTCTCAATGGAAGTAGACTGCAACACTAACCTCGGTCTGCACTGCAAAATGCACTAGCACACATCTAAGATCACTCCCAACCAACCTATTCAGCTGTTAGTTAACATCAATGCGCGAATCACAGGCTGCTAAATTATATTTTGGGGAAAGATTGATTGAATATCTTATATATGTTGTTTTTGTTGAATTACATATGCTTAAAGATATGTTGCACTAAGCACTGTACATCACACAAGCTATAGATATAGCAGCAATCTTTTTCCTTTCAGAAAATAATGTCAATGTGAAGCTAGGTCTGGAATGTGATTCCTGGTGGACATATAACCTTAAACCAGCTGTGTACTCCAAACAAACTGAAGTTGTTGTGTTCTCAGACTATACCCCACTGTACCAGTATACACACTGTCACTGCAGGTCTTTTTTGTCACATTTAAAAACCTCTTTTTTAAATTCCAATTAATTAAAAGTTAGCTCTTCTTTTTGTAGCTTTGGCCATTGTTTATATCACTTATGATCTTATCCTCACCAAGTTAAATGTTAAGATGTAGAAAAACTGTGACATCATTATAACAAGACTCTACAGGGAAAGAAACATAAGCAGTTGTAAATAAGCAGTTTATCAAGATGATCTAAATCACTTTATTTGGTGGTCAAACTGAAATTAAACTCACCCAAAATTTTGGAAATACTTCCTCATTGCACAACTACAATAATTTCCCTTCAAATGGTTTTTAACAGTGAATAATATAATCATTTTACCGTTTCTCCTCCAAATATGTTTGACTAACCTGAAGGTTTGTTTCCATCTGACTACTCATGTTTCTTGACCCATCTGACTTCTTTTTAGTGATGTCACTGTGTTCCCAGATCTCAGCTATTAACTTGGTGGATATAATGTTATATAATGTTACTGATAGCAATAGTGGTCAAATCTATGAAGATAATAAAGCAGAATTATTCTTTAAGGACTTACTCTCCAGTAGTACTTGGTCTTAACTATGGAGAGCACTGTTACTATGGTAGTTGTGGTTAGCATGTAGCACCCTCACAGCCTGGGGACAGCTTTTCAAAGACATCTTATCACCAGGATTATTGTTCTCTATTGACTTGCAGGGATAATGCACTGTAGATAGACATAAACAACTCTCACCGTTACCCAGAGACAAAACTGAACCGGTGTGAAATGTCTTTGAGAGATAAACACTGCAGAGAAAGTGACAGCTTGTGTAGATTTTGTGACTGCAAACAGCATGAGGGTGTTTGTTTTTGTTTGTATCCAGGCAGGTACCTTCACAATGGAATAATCATGTTCTTGAGGGCATTAAAGCTCACATATTCTGAGTATGTCAAGTCAGTTGTCAGTATCTGTAGAGCAGCTACAGGTGATGTGTCATCATGAGTCTGCAAAGTTCTCTGGTTTGGCAAAAGCTTGTACAGGTTTTGATTGAATGTGAATGTCAAGTGAATAAAGGTCTGTCATTTTCCATGCTGCTTTTCAAGAAAGTTAAGATTTTAACTGTAACAGTTGCCTAATTGATGTGCCATGCTAGTCAGTTGTCTCTGTAAATGGAGACATTGAAAAGTATTGAAGATTCTGTATTTTGTTATGAATCTGAATTATGCATGTTTATAATAAAGCCAATGCTCATGTCTTGTTAGCCATCTTTAGGGGTTAATATTACTGTCGCAAGGGTGTTCAACATTTGAATTATTATGCATTATCTGCTCTTCAATCATATTGTAATTGCAGTCAATGTCATTTTTATTTAGGTGTAATGCCACTTGTTTTGGTTAACTGCTGCTGCCCACAGCTGTTGAGGTTTCCACTTAGCAAGGCACTTTAACCCTAGACTGTGACTCCTAGCAGTCCCCATCAAAATGTGACTGACTGCATTTTCAACAGCAAAGTTGACACCAAACATGACTAGCAATTTGAGTTCTTCTTGTTGTTGCAGTCAATGGATTCAGTTGCTGCAAGTAAACCTGGATCATTTGCCTCTAGTTTTTTGGTGACCTTTGATATGCTAATGCCCACCAATGAGAATAGTGAACTTTTTTGTTTGTTATTGAAGGGCAAAAGTTAAAAAAGTTACCTAATTAACAATCAGTAATTGAGGATGTGTATTGTGGTGTTAATGTATACACTGCTGAGCAAATTATGTCCATATTATGTATTAACTATGGTCTGGACTAGGGATGCAAATTTTAGTTGGTTAATCAACAACTTATGAAATATGGTGGATGTAGTAAATAGTAAAACCATTTTAACTACTGACATACTATGTTTGCAACAAAATTAGGTAAATTGGGAATTTAAGGAATAGGTTCAATAAACACCAAGTTACTTCAATTATAAATAAAATAACAAAAAAATTGTAGAGCTCTTACTCTCATCTGTCAAAATTCAATGATTGGCTGGACGAAATCCAAAGTATTAAACACAGCAAACAGCTGCACAACTTCCCATTTTATGAAAGGACATTGTTAGATCAGACTGGGGGGACTGTGTGGGACATATCTAACAATTAACAAACAAGCAAAGTCTGACCCATTTTTCCTTAATCAAAAGTGCTGCAGCCAACCTGTTACATTATCGAATAAAAATAAAATGAATTACCCCCAATCTCCCCACAGCGGACTTCAGTCTGACTGTTTTTATATAAGATAATACACATACCTGATCTTCATGGTTAAGTGATGTGTGATGTTCACTGTAGCTTACGTTAGTCCAACTGCTGGAAACAGCTGCACAGCTAGAACAGAAGTCCTGGAGATGCACAAATACTGCGGCTCCAACTTAATCAGTCCAGGAAATCTTTCAACGTTTCCTGCCACCATTATAATGATAGTAAATACAGATAGCTAGCTAAACCGGACAGCTGTCAGAGAGATGCATTTGTTTTATGATTTTTGTGCAGCAAACGTTACATCCATAGAGTGCAAGCTGACTCAAGGAGTTACATGTTATAAATATTTATTCTGGAAGAATAAATGAAAAACATAATAGTGAGTCAGCTGATCCTCAGTGGCTTTACTGGTTCAGGTGTTAACTGCCACCTGAAGAACACAGCCCAAGCCCACAGCTTGTATACCTGCAGGTGATCTCGTGCCTTTTACACTCAAAACAGAAATGTTTGAAACTGAAGTGGACTGTCTTGAAAAATACAAGATAAAGTGCATACATATAAAATAACACATTTAAGTAAGTTGACAATTCCATACAAAGCTAGTGGCCCAACTTGGAGCACGAGAACACAGTTACATCGCACATCCTCGTCTTCTGCATTATTGGTTAATATATTTTGAATCGATTAAATTATTTATGGAAGTTAAGCAATATCAATTAACCATTGACATCCCTAGTCTGGACAGAATTTTCCATTCAGAGTTAAGTGTATTTGTATTTTCAAGGGCACTGGTTTCATTCGGCACCAAACACTGAAATCTCCTTGGATGATGTTTGCAGATCTCTCTAGTGACTGTGTCTCCTAATAAGTCTGTTGTTGTGACATTTGTTCCCTATATGAGTTACAAGTAAGGTCCATATAAAGTGCAAGCAGCTGTGAGCCTAAACTGTTTGGGTCTAAACTGTCTCTTCTGAAAGCAGAAGATCTGATGAAAAGGTGGCACAGCCATCTACACAGCTCTCTAAATTTCTCCTTGTTGAGCTCCTTGTCTGAGCTTCAGGTCATTGGAGCAGACTTGAACTATTTAAGACAAAGATACAGGTTAACCCTTTCTTTGACAGCTACATACATTTACCTCTTATATATCTACTGTCATTTGATATACATAGACATGAAAACAGAGTTACTGAGGGCCTGTGCCATCACAAAAAATATGACCTCTGCACCAGAGAAGGCTACAATCAAGCATCACCCAATGTATCCACAGTAGTATGTACACAAGGCTCTCAGTTGTGGCAGCACTTCTCTGTCGCAGCCACAAGGAGAAATGTTATCAGCCTGTTTTCCCATGGATGAGTAATCACCAGGACTGAGATCTTGTTTTGATAAAAAAAAATAATGTGATTATAATTTTAGCTGCAGCATCCACATGCTTCAATCTGTACAATTGTAATTTATTAAAGCAAGCTTTTGGTTTTGGCAGTGATCTGTATATATTGGGCTGTAACTGTAATTGTACAGACATAATGAGAAGTAATTTGCCAAAAATAACAAATAAGACCAAACCCAGTGCTAGTGATAAATAAGTATTTTGAACACATTTCTTGTGGCCTAGCATGTCAACATATTTCCTCTGCAGTTTCTTATCAAGAACTTGTGTTCAGATGTCAAATACAGCAAGTCATTTGAGTTAAGCTACTCTCTTGTTGTGTTCTGTCTCTGTGCTCTTTGCTTGTCATTCCTCAGTGCTGAGAATAAGACTGTTTAACGTTGTGCTAGCTGACATTGACTCATATTCTCAAGCATCACCATAAATTGATAAATCCCACATTTTCTTTCGAAATAGTCATGAGCACAGTTACGAAACAACTGTGTGTAGGCAGTTTTACTGGATGAGGAAACATAACCCGAGGCCATCCCAGCTGGACCTTTTTTATAACTTGATCGATGTGCAGTGATTCACTGAGTGGTGTCAGGGCAGCGTGGACCTTTCTCAATTTTCACTTCACTTCTAAAAGCATTTACCTTTGGTCTATTTTTCTTCCCCAAATGCCCTTTATTTGTTTACCTCATTATCTTTATACGCATTTAGTAAAGTGTCTGCTGATTCTCTGTTGTAATTGAGTTGAGGTCCAACTTTATAACTTTTATTTATACAACCTTTTATCACGAGCAAGGGCTTTAAACAGGGGAACAGAGACAAGAACAGGAAATTAAAAGTAACCCACCCAGATCTAATGAATCACACAGCTATGAGACAAAACATACCTAACATATTTAAGCATGCAAGGAAGAAAAATATGAGTTTACCAAAAGGAAGAAACCTTGTGTCATTCAGGTTCACTGAGCATGCAGTAGATGCTAGACAGAACATAGAATGATATATAATGTGGTTGATGTTTCCTCAGTCTCATATGCTTACTAGATAGTAAGCATATGAGACTGAGGAAACATACAGTAATGTTGCTGGACTAAAGGTAAGAGCAGCTTCTATAAGGCTATGTTCCTCATTCATTTCAATGGAACAACTGCATTGGTGCAGTAGGGTGTTGACAGAGTCTCTGACATATAAAACACAGGATGTTCACATAGACTTGACAACAATAAAGACTACTACAGCTAAAATGGCTCAGATTACTAAATGACCATGTTCCACATGAACACATAACTGCAACTATGTAGGATTGCATAAATCAGTTCAATGAAGTCTGATCAGGATGAACAGACACACATAGTTGTATGTCTGTCTTAGTTATTGCATGTTTTTGTTTCTTTCACCAATTTTATGTATGCAAACTGGACAGAACACCAGCAGAAACAACAAACAGAGACATAATACAAGAAGTAAATCAGCTGAAAACCTCCAGATATACTGAGTGTTTATGACCCTCAGTGGAACCAAGCAAAGGCCTCAAGCTGACATCTACACAGCCACAGCAGTAAAAGCCATCAAAGGCCATCAATTTTATGGAGGCACTTGATGTCTTTATGCCAAATATCTGGCAAGATGCAACTTATGAAGCATGATAATGTTCCTGTCAGGAGCAGTGTTTTAGCTGATGTAGCACAAAGCAGTAACAAGTACACATCAGCTGCTGTTGTATTTGCAGGTGTCATCTATCACACAGCATATCTGAACGGTAGATTAATTAAGAATAGCAAATGAGTCTGTGTAGATTCATCAAATGTGGTTTTTACACCCAGTTGAGCTGTTACTACAAATTCTGATGGATAGAGATAGTTTCTGCAATGGTGGCTGGCCATGCACTGCTAATGGAGCAGCACCAGGTTTTCTTGGCTTCTCAGTAGTATATTATATGTTGTATTATAAGGACTGCATACCGGACTGCAGGCTGGCGCTTGTTCATATCCGTTTATTCCATGTTGTACATGACAAAACAGTATGATCTCTTTTTGCCTTTCTGTTTACCATAAGACTTCACAATGTTTTGGATTCAAGGGGGTTTTGTTTCGTTAGGTTCTCAACAAGGCTGACTTGCCACTGTATCCAGCTGTGGATACAGCTATAATACATCTGTGGGTTTCACACAAACATAACTATGGAGGACCCTTGTGGTCCTAAATTATCATAAATCTGCTGTGGTCTGAAAATGACGCATTTCTGCTTCGACTGCTTCTCAACACTTAACGTTAGTGTAAAGTTAGAGCAGGTACCACAAGACTCTTTTCTGTCTCTCACACTGATTAGATTTCTTTACATTAATGTCCTGCCCTCTCTTCCTCTGCACAGTTTGATGCAGCTTTGGGAGAAATTGGGTTCATTTGTTTTGATGCAAAGTAGAGGCCTGAATTGACATTGTGATAGTATTTTGATAAGTCATGCAGTCATGATAGCAGAACATAGCTTACCCCTTTTGTTTTTTCCTGTTGGTAGTTCAAAGGTCGTAATAAGCACATGACTGAGATTATATGTAATTATGAGAAGTGTAAGCGAGGAAAAACATATCACCTGCAATAGTTTCACGCCACGAGCACACAAGTGCAAGCACCATGATGGTGACTGCACCTCATTTAACGGCCACAGATGTCACTGATGAGAAGGAATTTCTGATTCCTACACACAGAACCTTTAGAACTTATGGCAGTATCAAGGTGCTTGTTGTCATGGAGGCCACCATTCTTACCAGACAATCACATCCATCCATCCCTCCTCCTGTCTAGAACCACCCAGAGTGAAGCCATTAGAAAGCAGCTGAGTGCAGTTAGCTTTGAGCTCCATGTATGACGTCCAGACTTGATGGTGGACAGTCATCAGGTGCTACTAGTTCTCTTGACATCCACCTTGTGAACACCTCTGTGAACAAAGACCTTCTGATTGCTTGACAAACTATTACATGTCTTAGTATTGTTGAGCACCTGAATGACAGTGATTGGTCAGCCATTGTTTGTCACTCTCTGTAATGTCTTTTTTTTCTCTACATCTCTTCCCAGCATTTTCCCTCCTCTCATCTCAATCCTCACCACCCTCTCTCACATCATCGTTATTGCTTCCATCCCGTACTGTCCTAGACTTGATTCCTTCCCTATCCTTATTCTTCTGTGACTTCCTCATTTCTATCTGGTCTTTCTTTTCTCCAGCCAAAACACCCACAACCTAAAAATTTATTTTCAGTGATATAACAGAGAATGGCAGAGAAAAGCTGCAAATCCTTACATTTGTGAATTTGAGTCAGCAAGTGTTTGAGATTTTTGTTTTTTTGCGTAAATGATTAATTGTTTATTAGGGCCTGGGCACCAAGTGGTGCAAAGGCAGGGATTGTACTTGAACAAACTCCTTCTAGAGAATAAACCCGAGCGACTTCAAATATGGTAGGTGACATCTAAAGATCTTTGCAATGCTTAATTGTGAAGCTTTTGAGTTTTCATGGAATGCCCTTGGCATGGTGTTCTGGTCAATTTTGCCCAGTCCATGAAACAGGAACTTGTTGTAACTCCGCTTTACATAGTCCAATCTGCCCCAGATTTCTCGTTTGATAGGAGTCCAGTTCTAAAACATCTACATGTCAATCTTGAGTCATAGTTAAAGCATCACCTACTGACAACAGGAAGTCAGCATTATGTGACAAAAAAAATCATCATCATTTACATGGTGTGGTCTACACATAATATACAGCAATATGATGTATAATTAGTGGGTGTTCTCTAGCACCACATGGTGGACAGAAGAAGTGATATTTAACTCCATGCAATGTCAGATATTCATGAAAATGTATATGCAAGTCAGGTAACCTCCACTAAATGTATCGCTGCATTAATGAGCCACTTGTGTAGCACCACCTACTGGCAACAGGAAGCAAGCCTTATGTTACAAACTTCCTTCGATTTACATGAAATTTAAAGTGTGGTCTACATTTGATTTGCAGCAACGTAATTTACACTTAGTGCATGTTTTCTAGCACCACGTAGTGGACCTGGGAAGTCATAGTTATCTCCTACATGTAGTGTCCAATAGTAATGAAACTGTATTTCCATGCCAGTTGCGCTCTGGTTAATGTATTGCTGTGTGTCAGCTGACCTCAAGTAGCGATTACACGGCTGCCGCTTCCTCTGACTCGCATGAGATGTGAGGGCCTTTTCATTGGTGATTGCAGCTTTAATGTAAATTAACTTGTTGATGAATAATAAATGAATCAACTGATTGTTTAAACATTAAATGCATTGTCATCTTCAGTGACAATAGTCTTATCTCACCAAGTCCTTTGGTAAGCACGGATGTCTCTGTAGTATTTTAAACATAAGATCAAATTAGTTTTTGAAGAGCTGTTTATGTTTTTGTATTTTTGAGAGCGAGAGATTTTTGTGACTTAAGAGTGGACAGTAGAGAGACAGGTAGTAAGGAAAGGGAGAGATGGGGAATGACCTGTTGCCAAATTGTTTCGGCTGAAGGTACAGTTTAAGTTAATTTTGCCATGCTAGTGGCTCTGTGAATGGAAATGTTTGTCCGTTTGTTAGCTGGTCAGTTGCTCCACCACTTTGTTTCAGACTGAAATATCTCAAGCTATTGGATGGATTGCCATGAAATTCTGTAAGTCATGATCCTCAGAGGATGAATCCTGCTGACTTTGGTGATCCTCTGACTTTTCCACTAGCACCACCATGAGGTTAACATTTTTGGTTCTGAGTGAAATATCCAAACAATTATCAGATGGATTGCCCTGAGATTAGATACTCATGGTTCCCAGATGATGAATCCTACAGATTTTGGTGATCTTCTGACTTTTCCTCTAGTGCCATCAGCAGGTCAATATTTTCACTTATGCTGTGATATACTGTATGTCAACATTTATTTGATGAATTGGCACAAAATTTGGTTCAGACATTCATGGTTCCCAAACAATGGATTCCAAAGATTTTGGTGATCCTTTCTTTTTCGCTAGTGCCCCCATGAGGTTGACTTTTTAGTCCTTTATTGAAACATTTTAAAAACTATTGAATGGATTGCTGTGAATTTTTTTTACACACATTCATGTTCCCTAGAGGATGAATTGGAATAACTTTGATCTCCTGACTTTTCTTCCTGTGCCATCATCTGGTCAAAAATGTAATGTTTCCAGTACTTTGGTTCATGTCCAAATACCTGAGAAACTGACATTTCCATCAGCCTCAGCTGTACTTTGTATTTAATGCTAATGACAATATGCAATTGCGAACTGCATCCTCCCATTCTTGGGACTCCTGATTTGAACTTTGAAGTTTTTTTTTACTGAGAAGGGGCTTTAATGTATTCTATCAGTTTTGAATCAGTTAATATATTGTAGTTTGTATCACAGCAGAATGCCTCATCAATGAAAATCAGTGTACACTGACACAGCTTTATAAGAGTCAGACACAGTGGTACCACTGTGGTTGCGTTTTGATGTCCATGCCTACATACCCATAAAAAACCCATGTGACTCTGCCCTGGCTCCAGTGAAAAGAGGGAAGCATGAGTTACTAATGACAAATCACATTACTTGACCCAAGTGATTAGAAACTTGTAACATTTAGCAGTAAGGTCAATAATGGAGTTTAGAATGAACATTTTCTGATAAGCGTGCTTCAGATAACTAAAACCCTCAGTGCTTCAGCTGAATTGTTTTGCCCTTTAATTACATCTAATAAGAAACATTTCTCCCTTTTTTTTTCTTTCTCTGGTCCATTTGTCTGAGGACAGAGCCATTATTCTCTATTAGAAAGCTTTTCGTTTCTGGAACACAGCTCACACAAATGGAGATAGTGCCTCGCCTGTCACCTCTGTTAATTTTACATAAAAGCCATTGTATTCAAGCTTTTAATAACATGTTGTTGTATTATCCAGCATTGTCTCTGTTCCTTTTTGAAGACAGTCATTGTTAGTCAGAGGATTGTTAGTGATTGTTAGTCATCCGAAAGCTGCTAACATGGGCTGATTTGAGAGGAGATGCAGAGTGGCATTCTAACAAAGTATTTAACCAAGCTTATTTACATTAGCACATATATGTACAGTACCAGTCAAAAGTTTGGACACACTTATTTATTCAAGGGTTTTTCTTTATTTCTTTTACTATTTTCTACATTGTAGAACAATACTGAAAACATCAAAACTATGAAATAACACATCATGGAATCATGTAGTAAACAAAAAAGTGTTAATCTCTCTATGTAAAGCAAGGAATCTCTGTCTGTCTTCATGTATGTAGGCTATGTCCTTCGCATATCCTTAAAACTGTCCATCCGATCTATTTTATACCTGGCGGATGTATTGCTGGGGACCCAAGGAAGTGCACTGTCAAGTGTGAAATTGTTTGGATGACCAGTTCTCAAGAAATACCTCATAAACAATGTTGATTAGCTTCTTCTTCTGCCCGTGGAGTCAACGAGTGGAAATACAGACAGCACCACTCTGCCATTGCACACATTGTGGTCAGAGATGGGATTACATCTGTAGTTATACTGTACTTAATGACTTAAAAAAAGTTTAAGAGACTTAAGCTCTACTATTGAACTGCGTACTGTGAACGGAACTTGGCATGTACGTTCAAGACTTACTTACATCTCAGGCACTTTCAGAAATATATAAAAAATACCCCATAAACAACTGCATGAAGCCCCTGCTTCTTCTTCTTCATGTGGTGTCAAGTGGAAATACTGTTTAATATAAACACTGTCACATAGTGGGGTGGGGCTTCTGGGCTCTGACTTGCTGAGTGGGACAAAGGCACGTGTCAGTTAAACTGCCCAAGAGAGAAGAACAAGCACACACAGGAGGAAAAAAACAGAGGCAGAGGCAGTAAAGCTAGCCAATAGGAGTGCAGACACGTTTGATTGGCAGCAGAGCCAATGGAAGACCATAAACTGCTTCTATGGTTCAACCTCTGTTAAGTCTCACTGGTGTCTGTCTGGATTTAAACCATTTAATTTATTAAATCATTATCGTTTTAATTGATACACTTGTCAATTGATACATACATATGCAGTTCTCAAGAAATAATAAGTAATTGGCTGTTCCGAACAGGCACGCTTTGAACGGGCACTGCACTAGTATTTTAGATTCCTCAAAGTAGCCTCTGTTTGCCTTGATGACAGCTTTGCAAGCTCTTGACGTTCTCTCAGTCAGCTTCATGAGGTCGTCACCTGGGAATCTTTTCCAACAGTCTTGAAGGAGTTCCCTTATATATGCTGAGCACATGTTGGCTGTTTTTCCTTCACTCTGCGGTCCAGCTCATCCCAAACCATCTCAATTGGGTTTATGTCAGGTGATGGTGGAGGCCAGGTCATTTGATGCAGCACTCCATCACTGTCCTTCTTGGTCAATTAGCCCTTACATAACCTGGAGGTGTGTTTTGGGTCATTGTCCTGTTGAAAAACAAATAATGGTCCACAAACCAGATTGGATGGCGTGTGGCTGCAGAATGTTGTGGTAGCCATGCTGGTTAAGTGTGCCTTGAATTCTGAATAAATTGCCAACAGTGTCACCAGCAAAGCCCCCCCACACCATCACACCTCTTCCTCCATGCTTCATGGTGGGAACCACACACATGCAGATACCATCCGTTCACCCTCTCTGTATCTCACAAAGACAATACTGTTGAAACCAAAAATCTCAAATTTGGACTTATCAAACCAAAGTACAGATTTCCACAGGTCTAATGTCCATTCCTTGTGTTTCTTGGCCCAAGCTTTCTCTTCTTCTATTTGGTCTCCCTCAGTAGTGGTTTCTTTGCAGCATTTCAACCATGAAGGCCTCATTCACGCGGTCTCCTCTGAGCAGTTGATGTTGAGATGTGTCTGTTACTTGAACTCTAGGAACTCTTGATGTGGGCTCTAATTTGAGGTGCCGTTAATTGGTGATTTCTTAGGCTGGTAACTGTAATGAATTTATCCTCAGCGGTAGAGGTAACTCTTGATCTTCTTTTCCTGGGGCGGTCCTCATAAGAGCCAGCTTCATCATAATAATTGATGGTTTTGGAGTAGTGGAATAGGGCTGTATACCAACACTAACTCAGCACAACATAACTGATGCTCTCAAACACACTAAGAAGACAAGAAATTCCACCAATTAACTTTTGACAAGGCACAGCTGTTCAGTGAAAACCATTCCAGGTGATTCCATGCTGGTTAAGATATTGCCAAGAGTGTCCAAAGCTGTCATCAAGGCAAACAGTGGCTATTTTGAGGAATCTAAAATATGAAACACATTTTGGTTTAACACTTTTTTGTTTAAGAGCTGTTTTAGCTGTAAACCCAAAACAGTCATTATGTATAACTCTCCATGAAGATAAATGAACATAATGACAGCAATAGCTGTTCAAACACATCTGTTAATTGTGGTAAAGCAACTTGCAAATTGTACATTTTTAACAAATGAAGCTAATGATGGGATGTCTAGACTGAGAGGCAGTACTGCATGCTGCATCAATGAACCACTAATGAAACACATTCAGAATATAATGGCTATTTTACATATTTAAGGAAGTTTATTATTGTAGCAAACTGTATACTCAAAAGTATCCAAAGTGCTTTGAGGTATAAAAGAAAAAAGTAAGAGATACAGAGTAAGATAAAGTAAAACTATATATAAATAAAATTAAAAAGATGAAATCAAAGAATGCATTCATGCAAGTTCATTGGATAATGGTCTAAGCAACTAAGTTTCAGTTAAAACTCTGGAGAATAGATTAACCTGAACCTTATTCTAAATGTAGTCAGAGTTATTTTGATCCTAAACCATTTAGAGATTTGTAGACAAGCAGTAGCTCTTTCTGTTCTGTCTTTTATGATACATTGGACAAACTGGAAAACAGTCCACAGACCGGAAATTTACAAAGAATTGTTCAGATTTCTTCATATTTCTCAGTATACTAGCAGCAGTATGCTGAATGAGCTGAGGATATCTGAGAGTATTTTTTGGGAGACCTAAGAAAGTCAACAATCCGACGAGCTGGAAATACAACCGGGGCAAGCTGAGTAATTTTTTCTCAGTCATGCATGAAAATGAATCTCCTGATTCTTGTTACTGTAGGTGACTTGCAGACTTTTAATTGATCATTATTAATACTTAATGAAGTTATGTTGCTGTGCTATATGTAAAAAGAGACACAGCCCCATTCTTCATTTAGAGGCACATATTTTTACTGCTGCTGTGTGCTGGCTATCAATATTTAAGACTGAATCCTACATATAAGCAGTTGCATGCAACAAACAGAACATCAGAACGGACATTTCTCCAAAACTCTGAATTATTCAGTGACATATGAAAATACTTGGTAAGATTTAATAATATTACGCTTATATACTCTGCAAAACTGTAGAGCAAAGTGATGAAGCTTAACTCAAAAAATAAGTATTATGTGATTTTAGAGAGGTGTTTACATCAACTAAAGCCATGCAATTTGTGGCTTTAGTTGTAATTTTGTGGACCAATCTTAGAACTGGAATGTGGGAAAAACTTCTGATGTTCAGATATTGTCCTGCATGCAGAAGAAGGCTAGTTAACCTATACAGCTACAGTATTTTTTTTTTTTATTATGGAGCAGCTTTGTGACTTCCTCTTATTTGGTGTGAGATTTGTTTGGGCCTTCCAGAGCACAAACAAAAAACAATATTAAATTAAGAGCACAAATGATTAATTTGAGAGCACAAATTATTCAATTTTCTGCACTAATTAGTTGTTTTTTTTCACCTCCATGACACCTCCTGGGCTCAGTAGCTTGCAGTCCATGTGTATCCACCCCATATAGGCCCAAATATCCTACTGTGTGTGGAGTGTGTCTGTGCCTCTGACTGATCTCTTAAGGCCAATTCATGCTTTCCACTTTCTGTGTTCCACGTCCACAGACAGCTGTGGACTTAAGGACACAAATGCATTCCACATGTATGTACTAGTAAACAGGTTGCCACATGATAACTTTCCAGAGTTGTAAAATCCAGTCTGTGAATATTACAAATCGCTATGCAGTGTATTTATGATCAGACTTTAAACGCAATAATCTGTTAATCTGTTACTCCAACCGGACTTGCTGGATCGTATTTAATTGTCTCGCCAGCACTTTAAACAGCACGCTCACACCAACACAGCTCCTTGGATTGCTTTACACAGGGCTGTTTTCAGTCTGAATGCAGCTGATGAGTTCCTGTATGTTACAAGGAAAAGTTCAAAAAAGAAAAGTTACAGTTTAATGAGATTAGGAATACAGTACATACATACAATAGACGAGACAGGCATTCCTATTTGCTTTTCCAGCACATGTACTGTTAGAGTGCTGCTATATGTACAGTCCATGCAGTCACAAAGTTTGGTCTGTGCACAGACATCTGTAGAGGGGCTTGCGTAGACCCTCACAGACATGGAAGAAGGATGAAATTTACGTCAAGCGGACCCTCCAGTTCTTTCTCTTCCCTCCAGACCCCTCCCCCTTTCTTCCTGTATCAATACACTCATGTGTTTGAGTCATAAAGCATCAATGTTAAAACATTTTTCATGTGTAATTTAAAAAAAATCTAGTTAAAACAAATATGAACAAGCACATAATTTGTTAAAAGTATTTTAAATGCTTGAAGCCTAATCTAATCCTAAACTACACTGAATGGTAAATGGATGTATTTATATAGCACCTTTCTAGTCTTCCAACCACTCAAAGTGCTTTGCACTACATGCCACATTCACATTCACACACACATTTATACACTGATGGCAGAAGCTGCCATGCAAGATGCCAACCTGCTCATCAGGAGGAGTCTCTAATGCTCATTCATATACACACACATACTCACACACTTGATGGCGCAGCCTTTGGAAGCAATTTGGGGTTCAGTATCTTGCCCAAGGACACTTTGACATGTGGACTGGAGGAGCTGGGGATTTAACCGCTGATATTCTCTACCTCCTGAGCCTGAGTCACCCCACTGAATTAATATTTTTCAGTTCATTTGTGATGCTTCTGCTGCCTCACTTGAGTGACAAGCTAGCCCTACTTCCTTTATCCATCCTATCCTTTATCCTTTTTCCATTTATAGTCTAGAATCCAAAACGCTTGCACACATTATATCTTATGCAGTGCTGCTATTATCTGTTCTGCACAACTCTGGTCTGGTTTTCTTCATTCTGCACAAGTGATAAGAGAAACAATAGTCCAGTTTACTTATGGGTCAGGTCAGATGGACAGTGCATTTTAGAAAAGCCCCTTCTGGAATACAAGGCACAGCCTCTTACACTAACTCACTGTGAATTTTGAATCGGAACAGATCATAACAGACTCAACAGACTTTTTCTCACGCACTAGCAGTAGTTGACGGACCTAGCACTACCACCACAGTTGCCTCTAAAATTTCCTTTCATTCAGTCTGAGCAAACTTTAGTGTGAGCCTTTTTTCTTCTATACAAAAAACTATTACTTCTGTTTTGTCTGTGCTTAGTTGAAGGAACTTTGGGAGCATCCAATCATTGATTTGTTGAATGGATTTGGTGAACTGATTTAAGAAAATGTTTTCTTTGTTTTATTATAATTTTTAGATGTTTCAAAGCTTCAAATGTTGCCTTTAAATAAGGGGATAATAGGACAACAAATTGTAATAATTATTGAAAATGTGAATTTATGTCTCAGAGATACCTTGAACCTCTTTAAGACTGTCAGAAAGTCAACCCAGCTCCAGTCTTGGGTCTAGTGTTGTGTGCCCACAATTTTGGGGTTACACAAATGGAGAGAATATGTAAAAAATGATGAGCACATGAAGTGATAACTGAAGAGTAAGAAATACTTGTGATATTTGAGGTGATGTTGCATGGAATAATGGCATTTTAAAGTCATACTTCCATCTTTATCCTGTCCTTCCCTCAGTACTGTAGATAATCTCCATATACTCCCATCATTTGACTTAACTCTACAAGACTAAATCCAAAATCTTAGCCCATGCTTATCATATTGCAAACTACTTACACACTACACTAGGCTTAACTTTCCTATGCCTGCATCTAACTATCTGAATCCAAACCAAAACTAATCTGGACACTTGCAGTCTTTAAGACCAGAACATCTTATTAGCCAGTTGATTTCCTTTTTGTTTCCCTCCACAGCATCCTCCCCATGAAGCAGGGCATTCTGCTGGGCCAGTACTTGGGAGCCTTCAACCTCATGGACACGTTCAAGGGACGCTCCAGAAAACAGGAGTGAATGAAGATAGAGGAGAAGGAAAAGTGAAGAGGAGGATGACTGAAATGGAAAGAGACATGAAAGTATTAAAAAGGTCCACCTCAAGATCTGTTTTTCATCTTGATCTTCACCGTGTTGAGAAGTCAGTCCTGGTCAGAGGTTGGATTTGAATTTGAGACTTTGATGCTTCCCTCACTTCATTTTTTCATACTTGAATACAAATAAGTGAATACCTATTAGTCTCTGTATCATACACTGTATAATCAATGTTTTACACATTAATATCCTTAAATTCCATTATATTTAGATCATTTTAATAATTGTTAGTAAATGATTCAAAACATATGTTGCCACAGATGAAGAGGCCCCTGATGTTTGTATGGAAATGTATGAATGTAAGCAAGTTCTGCTAAGGGCTTCTTAAAAATTCAGCTAGCTAGTATTGTTGCTTAATTCTTGTTCTGGAGCAATCCTAAAGATGTCATGATGTGTCGTCCACAAACAGCCAAGTCTAATGCTCATTCACATCGTGAGCAAACAAGGGCCAAAATCCATGTGAGAATTAAGTTATAAAATTACAGGCATTAGTAAAAACTTGTACCAGTAGAAATGTCGTCTGATCTGTCCTGGCCACAAGTGGATACTTATTTTGAAGGTGAAATCTATTGAAATCAATACATACATAATACAAAATCAAGTTAATTTTTGATTATAAATCAAAAATATAATATAATATAACACTTTTTTTTTAGAGTTTTATTGTTTATCTGGGTCAGTGTTTTATTGTCCAAGTCATTTCACATTAAAATGTGCCACAGCACTACAATGCTACAGCCAAGTGCTCATACTCAGGAACAGTGAACCCTACTGAAAGGATTTCTTAAATGTTCGATACCTCTCCTTGTAAAGCTCAGTACCTGATGGTCCAGACCACTCAAAGCTCTAAAGTGTTAAGTCTGCTTTTTTTCACAAATAGCAAAAGTACAGAATGCACAGAAGTAATATATAAAAAGATAGTCATGAATTTGAGTCATAAAGCCTCTAGGTAAGCACAGTGTTTTCACTTACCTTGAAATATTTTCAATTCGTTCTTGACAATATGAAATCACACTGCCTCCAAAATTTGCTTTGCTTACATTCTGAACCCACATTATTAAAAGGCTTGTGTCATCTTCAGACTATGCACTTAACTTACAGTGCATCTCCAGGCACCACGACAAACATGTCTCAAACGGAGCTAAGTGGCTTATGATAGCAAACATCAAGAAACATAGACGGTTTAGCAGTGGCTAGATGGAAGTAACTTTTTTATATGCCACAGTTTACATTTAAAAAGCCTTCAAGTCATTTACAGTTTACTAGCAACATCACAGCTGTGTGTGTTAGCATTACAGTAATGGCTCTGATTTTACCACGGAAATATCTTTCATTACAAAAGCCATAAAGAGTCTGTATACTGTATGTTTAGCAGGCACACATAAAGGTGCTTGTTTCCTGTGAATGAAATCATTTTCAAAATTCAGGAATAACCTGAAAAAATATGGTCATACACTTCCACATAGGTTTTAATGGTCCTATCATGACACCTATTAAGCACATTTACTACCATCTAACACTCGCTCAGAGTCTTAAATGGTGATGTTATAAAGTAACAATATCAGGTATCCATCTTTTTGTTTTAACTTTACAGTGTGTCATATGTGACTTCTAACTAATGGCCATCATTTGTAGATGTCAATGATGATGACAATGTAATATTCTGTAAAATAGCTTAATTACTGATGTATCCGTATATAATGGACTGCAACAAAGAATACATACTTGTGGACTCGTGAAGAAAATTCTGCAAATGGGCAAAAAGAATGAGGGATACAGAGATTGTTTTAAATATGTATGTTCCAATTGTACCTTTCTGTTTTTAGAGCTGTCTCTCAGTCTTTGAATGCAAACCACCTAGAACTGATATTGTGAACATTCTACTCAATAAATTGTCACATTTCAACTGTTTTGTCTCTGTGTTTGGAGTCTCTTGTTCAGCATTGACTGCTACGAGATACCCTAAAAGACAACTGTTTCCTTTTCAGAGTAAACTGACAAATCTCATTCCCACCACATCATCTGTCACCATGTAAAGCCTCGTTTGGTTGTGGGTTTTACATTATTACCAATATAGAAATTAATTTAAAATATGGACGGCTGCTGTATTTAATGAAAATATCTGGTAAATCTTTGTTTTCAATGATTAATAGTTGTCACATAATTTCAGTTTTCTTTCCATTTTGTGTATCCCATACTGTAGGATCACAACAAAGCCCTGCCACGGACTTAAGATATATGAAATGTTTAGTTTAATCAACCACTAACTGTAAGTTTAAACATCCTGTTGCACATTTAAAAAGCAGCCACAGTAAATTAAGCTTCCTGATAACAATCCTATCCACTCAACTGTAACGCTAATGGGAATTGCAGTCTTTTAATCTGCTGCTATCATCAAATTTTATTAAAGGTTTTTTTTTTAAATACAAAACAAAATAAAGAAGAAAGGGGAGAAGACTATGATGATAAGAAAAGCAAATAGATATGGTGTCTTAAGCCAGTGTGGTTGGATTTTTAAGATATTTACATTTAAGAAAAATCTGAAGGTGTACCTGACCTATATGTCTTGATGTTACCCAAAGGTGACATTCAGTCACAGTTGACGTAACTCAACGTCATGCTCCACCTCCTTCAAAAGGACATGACCTGTGTAGTTGTAGCCATTAGAGGACTGATTCACATTAGCCTTATCACAGGGTCCTGACCTCTGCCAAACAAAAGACCAAAAGTAATTTGCATATAGTCCTCCTCAGTTTATGAAAGGTGTAAACTTGCAGTTTTACCACCAGCAAGTTGCCTGTAAATATCTAGTAAGCTCAGGTAACTAGCATCATACATGAATTTAGAGTACAATTTGAATTTGAATAACACATGGACAATTGACAAATGACATACATGCTGTACTGTGCACATAACCCCTGAGTTAGCTTGATTTGACTGTTGATTTGTTCAAAGCCAGCTAAAAATGTGTCTGCAGCTCTTGTCAGAAAAAACTATTCATTGCAAGTGAAGGTTTATTGACACTTTGCTGGATGATAAAAGACTTTTCAAGGTGAGACGTGTAAAACACTGCATTCTTCAGCTTTAAAGTCGGAGCTCCGACTGTGCAGCTGTAGTAAAATGGTTCCATGCCAGCCATTATCATCAACATTCATGATTGGTTTGCACTGCACTATGGTTATTATTTCAAAATAAGAGTGCACTATAATTCAAGATCAAAAAATCAATCCACCAAATGCATTGAACCAAGTTAACTGGATAAGAATTAACAGGATCATTTTAGGTGGAAAACTAAAAAACAAACAAGACACATAGTAAAAAAGTGGCCCTGCAGGCTGCTAACCAGAACAAACAGTGGCTTCTATTTATATCCTGCAGTGTTTTCCACTGGTCCAGGTTATGCTGTGCAATTAAGAATGACAGATGGCCAGCTGAAAAACTTCATTTGGTGAAGCAATATTTCAAAATTTGTATGAATTTACAAGGGCCATTGAACTATATGATCACAGTTCATTTTGGGATACCCAGGGCTGTGAAGAAGGCATTGATTGCAACATCCATATTTCAGTAGAAAAAGAAGGACGTTCCTCTTGGCTACATACTGTGTATGGATACAGCGGTGTTTGTCAGTCATGACAGAGTTTTCTGGAATATCTGTCACCAGAGACTGACTGGAGAGCAGAGACAGTTTGAGAAGAGGGTCAGGGGAAGTGCACAGCAGCAGCAGATGGCCACGTTGAGGAGATGCAGCAACCAAAAAGATGACCAGAACCATACTCAATCAGTTACTGAACTGTTCCCCCACCACCACCACACACACACACACAAACACACACACACACACACACACACACACACACACACACACACCACTGCAGGCTCCACAGACTCTCTGTGACTGAAACGTACACAACATGATTCTGACAGCCATTGTGTTTTGCCTGCACGGCATGACCACTTTTGATAGGAAGAGTAGAAAAATAATTCAGCTGTTTCAATCATAAACTGGAGGTGAACTGTGTGTTGTAACCATTTATATGAGATCTTATCACAATAATAGTCATTTGTTTTATATATTTGGTTTGATAAATAAAAATGTAAAAACTGTGTTATAAACATTATTTCTATCTAATTTTCGATGCTTTCTTCAGTGCAACTAAAACAGTTAAACCATTTGCTGACTTGACACAGTATTATACTATTATAGTGAAGACATACAGTAAGTCAGAAATCTATGCAGCATTGTGTGAGTTCAGGCAGAGTGCTGCCATCAGCAGCCTATTTTTTTGGCTCTTTTCTATTCAAAAAGGAAATGAATGCTTCACCATTAGTGGCCCATTCGCCGACTGCTTGGCTATTAGCTGACTAGTAATTCCATGTGTCCTAGGATTTTTGGTATTGTTGTCTATACTAAAGTCCGATGTTCATGTGCATAATGGGATTGTCGAGCTTGCAATTTTGTAAAATCAATATATTTGCAAAAATAATTATCAAATTGTCCAAACCAGTGCACTTTTCTGTGTGTCATAATCCAATTGAGAACCACTTTTGCAGACCTAGGTCAGATAAAATCTAACCTCAACAAGTGGATGAAAGTTATCTTCTCAGGCTCACCTTACACTCTAAAAATAATCTAATTTCAGCGATTTCTAAATTTCTACCCAAACTAACCAGCTAGTTGTTGAGCTTGTTGCCCTGCAGGAAGCAAGAATGGTACATGTTTGCCATGAAAAAACACATTTCTGGAATGTGCATGAGCCAGCATGGACATATCAGTGAGGGGCTCAACAGGGAAATAAGAGGGGGCTTCTGATCATGTGAGCCTCTACTTTGACCCAAATGTTACAAATGGAAATGCAGTATGCATGCAAATAGATATTACTACTGTCTGAGTAAATGATATACTAAATGTTACAAATATATCCTCATCTTATATTGCTTGCTGACTTTGGTAATAAAACCAACCCTGCGAAGATACAGGAATCTTAAAAAAATGAACCCATTTAAATGTGAATAAAAAAATATGAATTAACAGATGGATCATTTGAATAGCTGCTCGATCGAAGTCTTCATTCTTGTTTGACCTGTAAACTGAATGTCAATCTATTAATAAATAGCAAACTATTTTGGAAAGAGTTCCTCCATCGAACGTAAAATATGTGCATGATGGTTCTGATATTCGAGTATAAAGCTGGGATAAGAGCAGGGAATTTATTTGACAAATGGTCTCATGAATGGCACCATGCAAAGACAATGAGAAACTATTAAAACCATTAGTACTATGAATCTGTAGGTAGCCTCTGTGTGTCAGAGCGGACGTGTTCCTCATCATGAGGTATGCAAACCATACTGTGATCCCTGCTGACTGTGATCACAAGGACAGGGAGGCTCAGAGATATGGTTCTTCACTGCACTACTACTGCCATCCCATGGACAATCTTTGTATGACACTGAAGACAATGAAGTAGAAGCACTGCTGGGTCTTTATGGTGGTCACATACAGAGTTATCTTCCCCCTCCCACACCAACAACCTGGCTACAAATGCCCTGTGGAACCTTTAAATGTGGGGGTTGCAATCATTGTGATAATGTCATGAAAACCAATCATTTACAAGATGGGAGCACATCTCGCACATATCAAATGAGACACTTTGCCAAATGCAAAACTGCACCCATTGTTTATAGACTGGAATGCCCCTGTGGTTGTTTCTATGGAGGAAGAACAAAAAAAAAGACTAAAAGACCGAGTTGCAGAACATAAAAATGTCATCCGCACAAAGAATATTGATTGTGAAATGGCATCACATTATGTGCGAACGGGACATGGCAACCCAAACAGACATGGTGTTAGAAGTTGTTGACAAGGACATTAGAGGAGGCGACCACCTAAAAAGACTACTGCGATGTGAGACCTTTTGGATTGTAAAACTGAAAGCAACGAAATACCCCGATCTCAATGATGAGACAGACCTCTCTCCTTTTCTGTGAAATATTACTTCAGGAATAATGAAAATAAGTATTTTAATATATGGAACTATTGATGGTTATGGTGATTTTATAGTCCAATATGTGCTTGTAATCATGAACAAAAAAATGTAGACCAGGTTATAAATTGATGAATTTATCATGTGTACATACAGAAAGGATTAGGTCCACCTTGACTTGGTAGCCACATTACATCTACCTCCCACCTTCTCTCTCTCTCCTTCCCTTCCCTTCATCCCCTTCCTACCCCTTTCTCTTCCCTCCTCCATCCCTTTCCCCTCTATTGATGATGCATCACTTCTTTGTTCTTGACCAATAGGCTTGCACATTGATAGAGAACCATCTTCCCACTCAACTCATTTGTGTAACACAATAGGTATGTAAGCTACATACCAACTGTGAAATAATTCTCATTGTTCATTGTTTGTGAAAATAACTCTCTCATTTCCTCACTCAGTTTCTAGTTACAAACCATGCAGCAGGGAAACTAGTTTTTTCCTGTGGTAACACAACAGTTTATTTGACTTGCAAAAGACCACAGCTCACTCAAAACATTTAAGTCCTGTGTAAGAATGAAACTAATTCATCACTCAGTGCCACTGAAATGAACTTTTTCTTCATCACTGCTACAGCCAAAGCAGTTCTTTGAAAGCAGTTTAATTAACTTTTGGTCAGCAAAACTTTGTCAATGCATCACTGAGATACGAAGATAACAATTACAAATTATATTAGAATTTTGTGTGAAATCAGTGAGAAATGCATACATTGTTGTGATAAAATGAAGTATAGATGCAGAATATTTCACACACTTGTTTGAGAATAGTGATTGTCATTCATGGATTGAGCCAAAAGTCCTCTGATTTGTACTGTTTTACAGTCTGTGGTCTGACTGTACTGCTAATGCCATCTTGTGGATGCTCTTGGTATGACATCCCTTGATCAAGAAATTCTCAGGTTGACTCATCACAGGGTCATTTTCTGGGACAGGCTGAAGCCCTAATGTATTCTAATTCCATTTTTTTCCATGTAAATATCAGATCATTTATGCACTTTAAACAACTATTTTTGAAATTCATATGAGGTGTGCTTTGCCTGTATTCAAATTCAGCTGGTATGTCTGTTTTTTTAATTTCTCAAAAACAACTAATAGAATAAAATAAATAAAAGCAAGTAAATAAATTGAGAAATAAAAAAGAATATATCGAAAATATGAATATATATTAAGTGGGGTCCAAAAGTCTGAGACCACTAGTCAAGATACTTCTATTTTGCATTTGTTTTTTAATGTAATGCTATTTTTTTCATTACAAATGATAATATCAGCTTAACAATTTGAGTGAAAAGTTGAATCTTTGAAAAATGTACATGAATTTCAGAATATCTTTTGTCCCCCTTTTGATTTGATTCTACTAGCAGAGTCATGGCACACACAACAGTTGCAGGAAAAGCAATTTCACTGCTATTCCACACAAACTAGTCATTTTTCATAATATTCGATCCAGACTCATCCAAAATGCTTAATTCTACTAGCAGAGTCATGGCACACACAACATATGCTTTTTTATGTGTTTCTATCAATTTCACTGCTATTCCACACAAACTAGTCATTTTTCATCAAATTTGAGCCAGAATCATAGGAAATCAGTAATTCTACTAGCAGAATCATCGCACACACAACAGTTGCAAGAAAAGCAATTTCACTGCTATTCCACACAAACTAGTAATTTTTCATTAGATTTGAGCCAGAATCATCACAAATCAGTAATTTTATGACCATATTCATCCTACAGAGAATAATATGTTATTGTGTCATTTCTGTCCCTTTCACACTCATTCGGCCTCAAAAATCGATGTTTTGCAGAATTAATGCTTTAAAAGCCTTTCCCCTGTCATTAATAAAATGTGAGTGGATTTTCATCACCTCTGATCATCCAAAATCACTGATTCTATGAACAGTGTCATCATGCGCACAATCAGTGGCGTTTTTACATGTAAAAAATTGGTGGGGCACCAACTACTTCTACTAGGAAAAGTATAATACTTGCTCTTGCTACTGATGTGTTTTTTTTTAAATGTTATGGGCTTCTAGCAGGTCTTGTACACATCTACAGAGGAAGAGAGAGAAATTGTGTGTGTATGAGTGAGTGTGTGCATGAGTGAGTGAGAGAGAGAGAGAGAGAGAGTGTATGTGTGTGAGTGAGAGTGAGAGAGTGAGAGAGTGTGTGTGAGTGAGTGAGTGAGTGAGTGAGAGAGAGAGAAACCCCCACTGGAGCTCCAGGCTCCTGTGACATGACCGACATCAGACACACGCTCACCCTCATTTGCACTCGTCTTAGACTAGTGCATGTACACACACACACACACACACACATGCATACACACATACACACGCACACACAGACGTACACAAACACACATATATACACACGCATACACACACATACACACACATATACACACACACACACATTATTGTTATAAACTGCTGTTGTAAACTGTTCATATTCATATCAATACAATTATACAAATATTAATACTGTTTATATAAACCAATTCTATGTTTAAAATAATCTCTCACAATTCTAGGGATATAGTTATAGTTTAAAGAACACATTTCCACTTTGAATGAAAACAACAACAAATTTAATATCTAACATTGCAGCATGAATCTTTTGTAATCAGCCCACCGCAACCTGCATCCAAACGCCACTATCTCTGTTAAGAAAAGGTGTTTTATAGCCTGTGATTGTAAAATAATTCTATTTAATTATATATTGCCATGAATATGTGGCTGAGTATATTTAATATAAAATCACCTTTCTTAAAAAAGTCATCCTCAATTAATATTGAGTCACGGCATCCTATAAAGCACTCCAGTTGTGCATGCGTGCATGCATACGTGAGCGCGCGTGTGTAAATGGGATGAAGACGGGGTTATAAAACTGAACTTTACGTTTCACATCCCTCATTTAAGCCCTACACTTTCACTTTCGTAATATTCATCAAACTGAAATTTAGATTGTGCATTTTAGTCAACCCCCATTGTTACATAATGTAATGATTTATCAATTTTATTTATTAATTATTTATGTTTAATTTATTCTCTTGTCACTTCGTCTCTTCGTCCATAGCACAGTGCATATTTCCTTTGTACAGTCAATATTTCATTTCAACTTTTATAGCCCATTTAAAGCTATGCTATTCTGTAAACAGATTTTAAATTTCAGTTTAATTTTAATACTACTTTATTTAATTATTTTTATTATTATGATAGAGATTATTATTATTATCATTATAAATGTATATGATGTTTAGTTTGTCAGTTATTACGGAGATTCTTGCAGGCTTTCTATTGTTGTTATGGTGGTTGCTATGAACGCTACTATCATAAAACCACGTAGTTGTAACTGTTTGATGATGTTCTTTCAATGAAAAAAACAGATTTTACGCGCCCCAGGGATGAAGTGAATTTGAAATCCCAGACTTTAAGCTTTTTTGTTTATAAGTGGGAAAAGGCCAGACATGACAGATCTAGATACTAACCCTAACCCTAACCCACAGCCCCACCTGCTGTCACCAAAAAACCACTAATTTCTGCTCCATTACATGGACTTCCCACCTTTTCTCGGAAAACAGTCTTTTTTGAGGCAAAATAAGTGGGAAACAGCCCGGGGTGAAACATAAACTGCCATTCTGTGTGTGCTGAAACTGCTCATGAAATGTAGGGCTTAAATGAGGGATTTGAAATGTAAAGTTCAGTTTTATAACCACGTCTTCATCCCGTTTACACACACGCGCGGCTGTCGCTGTCACCATAGCAATGGTCGCTGAGGATCATGGGTAGGCTAATGTAGTCGCTGTCTTGATGTCCGCAGACCTGTTCGATACTCAATCCAAGAAGGAATAACGATAAAACGAATCGGCAAAACCAAAAACGGGCCGGTTTTGATTGGTTTTTCGTTATTTGATTCTGACACCAAAAACTTTTTTTGTTTTTTGTTTTGAAACAAAAAACAGATTTACCGTTTTTTAGTTTTTGAATTGCAAATGAATGACGAATTATCCGATGATACCCAGACCCGTAGCCCCACCGCAGCATCATTTGAAATATTTCACAGTTGATTGGCTCTCTGTCTGATAGATAACCAATCAGATAGCTCTCTGTCTGACAGATAGCCATTCAAACTGTGATATATTTCAAATGATGCTGCAGTGCGGCTACAGCGCGGGCTTGGAATTTACAGTCGGCAAAAGAGGGGAGACTTTCTTAGCTAACACCAGCTAACTTGGAAAAAATAAAGTGGATTTCATACTTGAGCACACGTCATAAACCCTTTATTTGGAAGAGAAACTGGAATTAAAGCGCCTCGGAGCCCACCAGCCACGGAATACTGTCATCACTGCTGGTAAAATTAAGTGGTGAAGTTTGCCCAGAGGAAAGACCGCCATGCTGTCCTTTTCTGGGCCGTCAGCCCGTGAGTGAAAGCATATTTTATCATCCTGCCTTGGTGGTTCTGGTCCGTGCATTGGCCATATTGTTGTGCTTGATCGATTGATATAGATGGTGACGAGTGTCAGTGTGTCCATGCTTATCTATTGAGGTTGTTATCATAAAGTTGTCACAGAATGGGCTAGTATCCTTAAAAAATTGTCTGTGCACTTCGTTGTGGTGTTGAGCTCTTTGATGTTCGCTTATGGCCCTGTGTTGAGCTCATTTGTTCTGAGCTTTGTTGTGTCGGCTTATGACGATAGAATATCACATTCTTAATTAAACAATATTACAGAGAGGGTGTGCTTCAGTGATGCGGCCGAGCGCCGAACTTGGGCTAATGCTTTCTAGAAATCATGGCGTTTCCCAAACTGAATAAATACCTCACATATAAACACAAAGCTGCTTTGCTAGCTCAATCTTGTTATAACTAAGACATCGTTGATTTGATCCGTTAATTTTTCCACGGACAGACTTAGCTACTACGTCCGCAAACTTCACATATATTTTTAAGCTAGCTGCGCCGTGTCACCGGCACCGCTGATGGAGAATGCCGGAGTGGGAGCTGAGATATGATCTCAACTGAAGGGTGGTTAAGTTTTGCTGTGTATGGGTGGGTAACGATAAAGAGTGGAGAAGGGTTCGGGTTTTTCAGTGTTTGTGAAGGTGTAACCATTGGGACACACTGGATGCGTGAACCTCAGCAGTGCGGGTGCGTCGCTGAACTGCTGCGTCTCTCACGCTTGTAGCGTCCACACTGGAACTGCTGCGGCGCTTCTGCCACTGGCAGCCCTATTTTTCTATCATGTTCCCTGTCTATTTCTGCCGAGAACCGCGGTCACGCGGCGAAAATAGGCGGACACCTCGAATCTCTAGATGAAGCGACGCAGCAGCCACGCGCATCTCAAGCTTCATTTATACTCCCGGGCAGACGCTCACACGTACAGCTGCGGACACCACGGACGGGTAGTTGATGTGTTTATACTACCTTCTGGGGTCCGCTTGGAGAACGCGCGCCACACATACGCAGTAGATCGCCGTCTACAGGAACATAACGCTGTGACCGCGCGGACAGGTGCGGAGAGGTCCACACGTACACAACAAATTGCAGAGCCCAGGCGCACACCCTCTGATGACGAGATTTATGTCATGCGGACCCTCGCGGACTCGCGGACGCCGCAATTATAATTTGAGTTTTACGCAGGCTGTGTGGCTACTCTAACCTGTTAACATGGGCGCCGAAATGAAAAGCAAGAGGTTCCGCGACGCACACGCGCTGCGCACGCATCCAGTATGTCCCAGGCGTAATTCGTCTCACAGTCTCGGAGTTCAATCCACTCGGTAAAGGGTCCGTACTGTTTTCCCCACAACTCCTAATCAGTTCAGTTCAATCCAGTTTCACAAACATAAAAGAAAGACAACTCAAAACTCTGCCCTGGGTTTTCACTGCTGATGCCCACAAAAGAAAACAAACCACAGACACTAGCAAAGCAACACAGTACATACAATAAAGTCAGCAGAAACGTCAGATAGGTCAGACCACCGTGATTGAATATTTATTTCTAAACGTTACAGTTACGTATGGAAGCCCATTTCCGCCACTGTGATGAAAAAAAAGATCCTGTAAGTCATTGTAATGAGAAACTATCTCAAAATAATGACTTAATATCTCATAATGACTTAGTATCTCAAATTAATGACTTAGTATCTCATAATAATGACTTAGTATCTCATAATAATGACTAAGTGGCATAACGCCTGTAGATGGCGGTGTTGAGTCATTTTCAAGCTAATTCTTGAACTGAAAAACATTAATGAGGAAGATGAAATGGTCTTTAATTGATTTACAATCCTAAATTTTGATTATTTTAACAGTAGCATTTTTTTTCTCATTACCCTTACTCGTGGAAAACTGATTTTCAGTCTTGTTGCTATTCCTGCCTATTTCCTGCTATAGAATCAGTGATTTTGGATCATTTTCACTCAGAGTTGATGAAAATCCACTCATATAATCTACTCATATTATATTAACGACAGTGGAAAGGCTATGGTCATATAATATGGTCATAAAATTACTGATTTGGGATGACACATGAAAATGCATGTCCGTGTCACGTGTGCCGTGACTCTGCCACTACAATAGAGCCGTTCGGATGAGTCTGCATCGATTCTGATGAAAAGTGACTAGTTTGTGTCCAATAACACTGAAATTGATAGAAACAGATGAAAATGCATATACTGTGTGTGTCGTGACTCTGCTAGCAGAATCATGCATTCGGTGTGAGTCTGGATCTAATATGATGAAAAGTGACTATTTTGCGTCCAAAAACACTGAAATTGATAGAAACAGATGAAAATGCATATACTGTGTGCGCCGTGACTCTGCTAGCAGTATCATGCATTCGCTGTGAGTCTGGATCTAATATGATGAAAAGTGACTAATTTGTGTCCAAATACACTAAAATTGATAGAAACAGATGAAAATGCATATACTGTGTGTGCCGTTACTCTGCTAGCAGAAACATGCATTCGGTGTGAGTCTGGATCTAATATGATGAAAAGTGACTAGTTTGTGTCCAAAAACACTGAAATTGATAGAAACAGATGAAAATGCATATACTGTGTGCGCCGTGACTCTGATAGCAGAATCATGCATTCGGTGTGAGTCTGGATCTAATATGATGAAAAGTGACTAGTTTGTGTCCAAAAACACTGAAATTGATAGAAACAGATGAAAATGCATATATTGTGTGTGCCGTGACTCTGCCACTACAATAGAGCCTTTCGGATGAGTCTGCATCGATTCTGATGAAAAGTGACGAGTTTGTGTCCAATAACACTGAACTTGACAGAAACAAATGAAAATGCATATACTGTGTGCGCCGTGACTCTGCTAGCAGAATCATGCATTCGGTTTGAGTCTGGATCTAATATGATGAAAAGTGACTAGTTTGTGTCCAAAAACACTAAAATTGATAGAAACAGATGAAAATACATATACTGTGTGCGCCGTGACTCTGCCACTACAATAGAGCCTTTCGGATGAGTCTGCATCGATTCTGATGAAAAGTGACTATTTTGCATCCAAAAACACTGAAATTGATAGAAACAGATGAAAATACATATACTGTGTGCGCCGTGACTCTGATAGCAGAATCATGTATTCGGTGTGAGTCTGGATCTAATATGATGAAAAGTGACTAGTTTGTGTCCAAAAACACTGAAATTGATAGAAACAGATGAAAATGCATATATTGTGTGTGCCGTGACTCTGCCACTACAATAGAGCCTTTCGGATGAGTCTGCATCGATTCTGATGAAAAGTGACTAGTTTGTGTCCAAAAACACTGAAATTGATAGAAACAGATGAAAATGCATATACTGTGTGCGCCGTGACTCTGATAGCAGAATCATGCATTCGGTGTGAGTCTGGATCTAATATGATGAAAAGTGACTATTTTGCATCCAAAAACACTGAAATTGATAGAAACAGATGAAAATGCATATACTGTGTGCGCCGTGACTCTGATAGCAGAAACATGCATTCGGTGTGAGTCTGGATCTAATATGATGAAAAGTGACTAGTTTGTGTCCAAAAACACTGAAATTGATAGAAACAGATGAAAATGCCTATATTGTGTGTGCTGTGACTCTGCCACTACAATAGAGCCTTTCGGATGAGTCTGCATCGATTCTGATGAAAAGTGACTAGTTTGTGTCCAATAACACTGAACTTGACAGAAACATATGAAAATGCATATACTGTGTGCGCCGTGACTCTGCTAGCAGAATCATGCATTCGGTGTGAGTCTGGATCTAATATGATGAAAAGTGACTATTTTGCATCCAAAAACACTGAAATTGATAGAAACAGATGAAAATGCATATACTGTGTGCGCCGTGACTCTGATAGCAGAAACATGCATTCGGTGTGAGTCTGGATCTAAAATGATGAAAAGTGACTAGTTTGTGTCCAAAAACACTGAAATTGATAGAAACAGATGAAAATGCCTATATTGTGTGTGCCGTGACTCTACCACTACAATAGAGCCTTTTGGATGAGTCTGCATCGATTCTGATGAAAAGTGACTAGTTTGTGTCCAAAAACACTGAAATTGATAGAAACAGATGAAAATGCATATACGGTGTGCGCCGTGACTCTGCTAGCAGAAACATGCATTTGGTGTGAGTCTGGATCTAATATGATGAAAAGTGACTATTTTGCATCCAAAAACACTGAACTTGACAGAAACATATGAAAATGCATATATACTGTGTGCGCCGTGACTCTGATAGCAGAATCATGCATTCGGTGTGAGTCTGGATCTAATATGATGAAAAGTGACTAGTTTGTGTCCAAAAACACTGAACTTGAGAGAAACATATAAAAATGCATATACTGTGTGCGCCGTGACTCTGCTAGCAGAAACATGCATTCGGTGTGAGTCTGAATCTAATATGATGAAAAGTGACTAGTTTGTGTCCAAAAACACTGAAATTGATAGAAACAGATGAAAATGCATATACTGTGTGCGCCGTGACTCTGATAGCAGAAACATGCATTCGGTGTGAGTCTGGATCTAATATGATGAAAAGTGACTAGTTTGTGTCCAAAAACACTGAAATTGATAGAAACAGATGAAAATGCCTATATTGTGTGCACCGTGACTCTGCCACTACAATAGAGCCTTTCGGATGAGTCTGCATCGATTCTGATGAAAAGTGACGAGTTTGTGTCCAAAAACACTGGAATTGATAGAAACAGATGAAAATGCATATACTGTGTGCGCCGTGACTCTGCTAGCAGAATCATGCATTTGGTGTGAGTCTGGATCTAATATGATGAAAAGTGACTAGTTTGTGTCCAAAAACACTGAAATTGATAGAAACAGATGAAAATGCATATACTGTGTGCGCCGTGACTCTGATAGCAGAATCATGCATTCGGTGTGAGTCTGGATCTAATATGATGAAAAGTGACTATTTTGCATCCAAAAACACTGAAATTGATAGAAACAGATGAAAATGCCTATATTGTGTGTGCCGTGACTCTGCCACTACAATAGAGCCTTTCGGATGAGTCTGCATCGATTCTGATGAAAAGTGACTAGTTTGTGTCCAATAACACTGAACTTGACAGAAACATATGAAAATGCCTATATTGTGTGCGCCGTGACTCTGCTAGCAGAATCATGCATTCGGTGTGAGTCTGGATCTAATATGATGAAAAGTGACTATTTTGCATCCAAAAACACTGAAATTGATGGAAACAGATGAAAATGCATATACTGTGTGCGCCGTGACTCTGATAGCAGAAACATGCATTCGGTGTGAGTCTGGATCTAATATGATGAAAAGTGACTATTTTGCATCCAAAAACACTGAAATTGATGGAAACAGATGAAAATGCATATACTGTGTGCGCCGTGACTCTGATAGCAGAAACATGCATTCGGTGTGAGTCTGGATCTAATATGATGAAAAGTGACTAGTTTGTGTCCAAAAACACTGAAATTGATAGAAACAGATGAAAATGCATATACTGTGTGCGCCGTGACTCTGCCACTACAATAGAGCCTTTCGGATGAGTCTGCATCGATTCTGATGAAAAGTGACTAGTTTGTGTCCAATAACACTGAACTTGACAGAAACAGATGAAAATGCATATACTGTGTGCGCCGTGACTCTGATAGCAGAAACATGCATTCGGTGTGAGTCTGGATCTAATATGATGAAAAGTGACTATTTTGCATCCAAAAACACTGAAATCGATAGAAACAGATGAAAATGCATATACTGTGTGCGCCGTGACTCTGATAGCAGAAACATGCATTCGGTGTGAGTCTGGATCTAATATGATGAAAAGTGACTATTTTGCATCCAAAAACACTGAAATTGACAGAAACATATGAAAATGCCTATATTGTGTGTGCTGTGACTCTGCCACTACAATAGAGCCTTTCGGATGAGTCTGCATCGATTCTGATGAAAAGTGACTAGTTTGTGTCCAAAAACACTGAAATTGATAGAAACAGATGAAAATGCATATACGGTGTGCGCCGTGACTCTGATAGCAGAAACATGCATTCGGTGTGAGTCTGGATCTAATATGATGAAAAGTGACTAGTTTGTGTCCAAAAACACTGAAATTGATAGAAACAGATGAAAATGCCTATATTGTGTGTGCCGTGTCTCTGCCACTACAATAGAGCCTTTCCGATGAGTCTGCATCGATTCTGATGAAAAGTGACTAGTTTGTGTCCAAAAACACTGGAATTGATAGAAACAGATGAAAATGCATATCGGTGTGCGCCGTGACTCTGATAGCAGAAACATGCATTCAGTGTGACTCTGGATCTAATATGATGAAAAGTGACTATTTTGCATCCAAAAACACTAAAATTGATAGAAACAGATGAAAATGCATATACTGTGTGTGCCGTTACTCTGCTAGCAGAAACATGCATTCAGTGTGACTCTGGATCTAATATGATGAAAAGTGACTAATTTGTGTCCAAAAACACTAAAATTGATAGAAACAGATGAAAATGCATATACTGTGTGTGCCGTTACTCTGCTAGCAGAAACATGCATTCGGTGTGAGTCTGGATCTAATATGATGAAAAGTGACTAGTTTGTGTCCAAAAACACTGAAATTGATAGAAACAGATGAAAATGCATATACTGTGTGCGCCGTGACTCTGATAGCAGAATCATGCATTCGGTGTGAGTCTGGATCTAATATGATGAAAAGTGACTAGTTTGTGTCCAAAAACACTGAAATTGATAGAAACAGATGAAAATGCATATATTGTGTGTACCGTGACTCTGCCACTACAATAGAGCCTTTCGGATGAGTCTGCATCGATTCTGATGAAAAGTGACTAGTTTGTGTCCAATAACAGTGAACTTGACAGAAACATATGAAAATGCATATACTGTGTGCGCCGTGACTCTGCTAGCAGAATCATGCATTCGGTTTGAGTCTGGATCTAATATGATGAAAAGTGACTAGTTTGTGTCCAAAAACATTAAAATTGATAGAAACAGATGAAAATGCATATACTGTGTGTGCCTTGACTCTGCTAGCAGAAACATGCATTCGGTGTGAGTCTGGATCTAATATGATGAAAAGTGACTAGTTTGTGTCCAAAAACACTGAAATTTATAGAAACAGATGAAAATGCCTATATTGTGTGCACCGTGACTCTGCCACTACAATAGAGCCTTTCGGATGACTCTGCATCGATTCTGATGAAAAGTGACTATTTTGCATCCAAAAACACTGAAATTGATAGAAACAGATGAAAATACATATACTGTGTGCGCCGTGACTCTGATAGCAGAATCATGTATTCGGTGTGAGTCTGGATCTAATATGATGAAAAGTGACTAGTTTGTGTCCAAAAACACTAAAATTGATAGAAACAGATGAAAATGCATATACTGTGTGCGCCGTGACTCTGATAGCAGAAACATGCATTCGGTGTGAGTCTGGATCTAATATGATGAAAAGTGACTAGTTTGTGTCCAAAAACACTGAAATTGATAGAAACAGATGAAAATGCCTATATTGTGTGTGCTGTGACTCTGCCACTACAATAGAGCCTTTCGGATGAGTCTGCATCGATTCTGATGAAAAGTGACTAGTTTGTGTCCAATAACACTGAACTTGACAGAAACATATGAAAATGCATATACTGTGTGCGCCGTGACTCTGCTAGCAGAATCATGCATTCGGTGTGAGTCTGGATCTAATATGATGAAAAGTGACTATTTTGCATCCAAAAACACTGAAATTGATAGAAACAGATGAAAATGCATATACTGTGTGAGCCGTGACTCTGATAGCAGAAACATGCATTCGGTGTGAGTCTGGATCTAAAATGATGAAAAGTGACTAGTTTGTGTCCAAAAACACTGAAATTGATAGAAACAGATGAAAATGCCTATATTGTGTGTGCCGTGACTCTACCACTACAATAGAGCCTTTTGGATGAGTCTGCATCGATTCTGATGAAAAGTGACTAGTTTGTGTCCAAAAACACTGAAATTGATAGAAACAGATGAAAATGCATATACGGTGTGCGCCGTGACTCTGCTAGCAGAAACATGCATTCGGTGTGAGTCTGGATCTAATATGATGAAAAGTGACTATTTTGCATCCAAAAACACTGAACTTGACAGAAACATATGAAAATGCATATATACTGTGTGCGCCGTGACTCTGATAGCAGAATCATGCATTCGGTGTGAGTCTGGATCTAATATGATGAAAAGTGACTATTTTGCATCCAAAAACACTGAACTTGAGAGAAACATATAAAAATGCATATACTGTGTGCGCCGTGACTCTGCTAGCAGAAACATGCATTCGGTGTGAGTCTGAATCTAATATGATGAAAAGTGACTAGTTTGTGTCCAAAAACACTGAAATTGATAGAAACAGATGAAAATGCATATACTGTGTGCGCCGTGACTCTGATAGCAGAAACATGCATTCGGTGTGAGTCTGGATCTAATATGATGAAAAGTGACTAGTTTGTGTCCAAAAACACTGAAATTGATAGAAACAGATGAAAATGCCTATATTGTGTGCACCGTGACTCTGCCACTACAATAGAGCCTTTCGGATGAGTCTGCATCGATTCTGATGAAAAGTGACGAGTTTGTGTCCAAAAACACTGAAATTGATAGAAACAGATGAAAATACATATACTGTGTGCGCCGTGACTCTGATAGCAGAATCATGCATTCGGTTTGAGTCTGGATCTAATATGATGAAAAGTGACTAGTTTGTGTCCAAAAACACTGAAATTGATAGAAACAGATGAAAATGCATATATACTGTGTGCGCCGTGACTCTGATAGCAGAATCATGCATTCGGTGTGAGTCTGGATCTAATATGATGAAAAGTGACTATTTTGCATCCAAAAACACTGAAATCGATAGAAACAGATGAAAATGCATATACTGTGTGCGCCGTGACTCTGATAGCAGAAACATGCATTCGGTGTGAGTCTGGATCTAATATGATGAAAAGTGACTATTTTGCATCCAAAAACACTGAACTTGACAGAAACATATGAAAATGCCTATATTGTGTGTGCCGTGACTCTGCCACTACAATAGAGCCTTTCGGATGAGTCTGCATCGATTCTGATGAAAAGTGACTAGTTTGTGTCCAAAAACACTGAAATTGATAGAAACAGATGAAAATGCATATACTGTGTGCGCTGTGACTCTGATAGCAGAATCATGCATTCGGTGTGAGTCTGGATCTAATATGATGAAAAGTGACTATTTTGCATCCAAAAACACTGAAATTGATAGAAACAGATGAAAATGCATATACTGTGTGCGCCGTGACTCTGATAGCAGAAACATGCATTCGGTGTGAGTCTGGATCTAATATGATGAAAAGTGACTAGTTTGTGTCCAAAAACACTGAAATTGATAGAAACAGATGAAAATGCCTATATTGTGTGTGCTGTGACTCTGCCACTACAATAGAGCCTTTCGGATGAGTCTGCATCGATTCTGATGAAAAGTGACTAGTTTGTGTCCAATAACACTGAACTTGACAGAAACATATGAAAATGCATATACTGTGTGCGCCGTGACTCTGCTAGCAGAATCATGCATTCGGTGTGAGTCTGGATCTAATATGATGAAAAGTGACTATTTTGCATCCAAAAACACTAAAATTGATAGAAACAGATGAAAATGCATATACTGTGTGAGCTATGACTCTGATAGCAGAAACATGCATTCGGTGTGAGTCTGGATCTAAAATGATGAAAAGTGACTAGTTTGTGTCCAAAAACACTGAAATTGATAGAAACAGATGAAAATGCCTATATTGTGTGTGCCGTGACTCTACCACTACAATAGAGCCTTTTGGATGAGTCTGCATCGATTCTGATGAAAAGTGACTAGTTTGTGTCCAAAAACACTGAAATTGATAGAAACAGATGAAAATGCATATACGGTGTGCGCCGTGACTCTGCTAGCAGAAACATGCATTCGGTGTGAGTCTGGATCTAATATGATGAAAAGTGACTATTTTGCATCCAAAAACACTGAACTTGAGAGAAACATATAAAAATGCATATACTGTGTGCGCCGTGACTCTGCTAGCAGAAACATGCATTCGGTGTGAGTCTGAATCTAATATGATGAAAAGTGACTAGTTTGTGTCCAAAAACACTGAAATTGATAGAAACAGATGAAAATGCATATACTGTGTGCGCCGTGACTCTGATAGCAGAAACATGCATTCGGTGTGAGTCTGGATCTAATATGATGAAAAGTGACTAGTTTGTGTCCAAAAACACTGAAATTGATAGAAACAGATGAAAATGCCTATATTGTGTGCACCGTGACTCTGCCACTACAATAGAGCCTTTCGGATGAGTCTGCATCGATTCTGATGAAAAGTGACGAGTTTGTGTCCAAAAAACACTGAAATTGATAGAAACAGATGAAAATACATATACTGTGTGCGCCGTGACTCTGATAGCAGAATCATGCATTCGGTTTGAGTCTGGATCTAATATGATGAAAAGTGACTAGTTTGTGTCCAAAAACACTGAAATTGATAGAAACAGATGAAAATGCATATATACTGTGTGCGCCGTGACTCTGATAGCAGAATCATGCATTCGGTGTGAGTCTGGATCTAATATGATGAAAAGTGACTAGTTTGCATCCAAAAACACTGAAATCGATAGAAACAGATGAAAATGCATATACTGTGTGCGCCGTGACTCTGATAGCAGAAACATGCATTCGGTGTGAGTCTGGATCTAATATGATGAAAAATGACTATTTTGCATCCAAAAACACTGAACTTGACAGAAACATATGAAAATGCCTATATTGTGTGTGCCGTGACTCTGCCACTACAATAGAGCCTTTCGGATGAGTCTGCATCGATTCTGATGAAAAGTGACTAGTTTGTGTCCAATAACAGTGAACTTGACAGAAACATATGAAAATGCATATACTGTGTGCGCCGTGACTCTGCTAGCAGAATCGTGCATTCGGTTTGAGTCTGGATCTAATATGATGAAAAGTGACTAGTTTGTGTCCAAAAACATTAAAATTGATAGAAACAGATGAAAATGCATATACTGTGTTTGCCTTGACTCTGCTAGCAGAAACATGCATTCGGTGTGAGTCTGGATCTAATATGATGAAAAGTGACTAGTTTGTGTCCAAAAACACTGAAATTTATAGAAACAGATGAAAATGCCTATATTGTGTGCACCGTGACTCTGCCACTACAATAGAGCCTTTCGGATGACTCTGCATCGATTCTGATGAAAAGTGACTATTTTGCATCCAAAAACACTGAAATTGATAGAAACAGATGAAAATACATATACTGTGTGCGCCGTGACTCTGATAGCAGAATCATGTATTCGGTGTGAGTCTGGATCTAATATGATGAAAAGTGACTAGTTTGTGTCCAAAAACACTGAAATTGATAGAAACATATGAAAATGCATATACTGTGTGCGCTGTGACTCTGATAGCAGAATGATGCATTCGGTGTGAGTCTGGATCTAATATGATGAAAAGTGACTATTTTGCATCCAAAAACACTGAAATTGATAGAAACAGATGAAAATGCATATACTGTGTGCGCCGTGACTCTGATAGCAGAAACATGCATTCGGTGTGAGTCTGGATCTAATATGATGAAAAGTGACTAGTTTGTGTCCAAAAACACTGAAATTGATAGAAACAGATGAAAATGCCTATATTGTCTGTGCCGTGACTCTACCACTACAATAGAGCCTTTCGGATGAGTCTGCATCGATTCTGATGAAAAGTGACTAGTTTGTGTCCAAAAACACTGAAATTGATAGAAACAGATGAAAATGCATATACGGTGTGCGCCGTGACTCTGCTAGCAGAAACATGCATTCGGTGTGAGTCTGGATCTAATATGATGAAAAGTGACTATTTTGCATCCAAAAACACTGAACTTGACAGAAACATATGAAAATGCATATATACTGTATGCGCCGTGACTCTGATAGCAGAATCATGCATTCGGTGTGAGTCTGGATCTAATATGATGAAAAGTGACTATTTTGCATCCAAAAACACTGAACTTGAGACAAACATATGAAAATGCATATACTGTGTGCGCCGTGACTCTGCTAGCAGAAATATGCATTCGGTGTGAGTCTGAATCTAATATGATGAAAAGTGACTAGTTTGTGTCCAAAAACACTGAAATTGATAGAAACAGATGAAAATGCATATACTGTGTGCGCCGTGACTCTGATAGCAGAAACATGCATTCGGTGTGAGTCTGGATCTAATATGATGAAAAGTGACTAGTTTGTGTCCAAAAACACTGAAATTGATAGAAACAGATTGAAAATGCCTATATTGTGTGCACCGTGACTCTGCCACTACAATAGAGCCTTTCGGATGAGTCTGCATCGATTCTGATGAAAAGTGACGAGTTTGTGTCCAAAAACACTGAAATTGATAGAAACAGATGAAAATACATATACTGTGTGCGCCGTGACTCTGATAGCAGAATCATGCATTCGGTTTGAGTCTGGATCTAATATGATGAAAAGTGACTAGTTTGTGTCCAAAAACACTGAAATTGATAGAAACAGATGAAAATGCATATATACTGTGTGCGCCGTGACTCTGATAGCAGAATCATGCATTCGGTGTGAGTCTGGATCTAATATGATGAAAAGTGACTATTTTGCATCCAAAAACACTGAAATCGATAGAAACAGATGAAAATGCATATACTGTGTGCGCCGTGACTCTGATAGCAGAAACATGCATTCGGTGTGAGTCTGGATCTAATATGATAAAAAGTGACTATTTTGCATCCAAAAACACTGAACTTGACAGAAACATATGAAAATGCCTATATTGTGTGTGCCGTGACTCTGCCACTACAATAGAGCCTTTCGGATGAGTCTGCATCGATTCTGATGAAAAGTGACTAGTTTGTGTCCAAAAACACTGGAATTGATAGAAACAGATGAAAATGCATATACTGTGTGCGCCGTGACTCTGATAGCAGAAACATGCATTCGGTGTGAGTCTGGATCTAATATGATGAAAAGTGACTATTTTGCATCCAAAAACACTGAAATTGATGGAAACAGATGAAAATGCATATACTGTGTGCGCCGTGACTCTGATAGCAGAAACATGTATTCGGTGTGAGTCTGGATCTAATATGATGAAAAGTGACTAGTTTGTGTCCAAAAACACTGAAATTGATAGAAACAGATGAAAATGCATATATTGTGTGTGCCGTGACTCTGCCACTACAATAGAGCCTTTCGGATGAGTCTGCATCGATTCTGATGAAAAGTGACGAGTTTGTGTCCAATAACACTGAACTTGACAGAAACATATGAAAATGCATATACTGTGTGCGCCGTGACTCTGCTAGCAGAATCATGCATTCGGTTTGAGTCTGAATCTAATATGATGAAAAGTGACTAGTTTGTGTCCAAAAACACTAAAATTGATAGAAACAGATGAAAATGCATATACTGTGTGTGCCGTTACTCTGCTAGCAGAATCATGCATTCGGTGTGAGTCTGGATCTAATATGATGAAAAGTGACTAGTTTGTGTCCAAAAACACTGAAATTTATA